>NC_090247.1:68010849-68235849 GCF_037325665.1 Littorina saxatilis
GGGAGACAACTCTGGGCTGTCCCCTCCAACCCCTCCCTCGTCGCTGTACATCCCGCAAGCCTCCCGGTCGCTGTCCCCCTCCATTCTGGTCATCTCGATTAAGTCTGGAGACACTGCTGTTAAAGAGAAACAACACAAGGTGTGTTAGTTACCATCTTGGACAGTCTCAATTACAGCCTTGTTTTATATTTGTTGACCTGGAAAAGTTGCCGCAGTGGTCCAGCACAAAGGAAAATATTGAAGTAAATTGTTTCCACATGCCAGATCCAGTGCCACCTGCCTTCAGACAAAAAATTGTTTTGGTCAAATACAGTCCTCCTCAGACTTGGCTGACATCAGTCATCCGATGAAAAGAGCAACAGTAATCTTCAGGTTGATGAGGTCATGCTCATCTTAATTCTTACACACAATGACTAACACTTGTCTTAACTTTAGAGTCCTAATAAAATATATAAAACTGATGGTTATCTCCGAAGGCTTGTAATTCACTGAAAAATTAAACTCTTAATTTGGATTTGTCTTTTTAGCTTCATCAAACAAACAACACCAAAATCTGTATTTATGGAACTGTATGCCTGTATGAAAACAGAAAGGGGAAAAAAAAAACACGAAAAAAAAAAAAAAAAAATAAAATAAAATAAAAATGAAAGCAAATATGCCATAGTATGCTATATTATTGTTATGATGAAAATAAATCTAAGAGTAGCTTGACGGAGCATATAAAGGCAACGGAAGCATCAAATGTCATTTCTAACTTCCAAAGCAATAGCGAATGAACAGAAAAGCAGCAGAAAGCTTACATGGGTGAAACCTAGGAAAATCAAATTGACTGAAAATTTTTGAGGCAGGGGTCCAGGGGCCGCCCAGGCCCTGGCGGGGTACGGGGCAGGGCCCCGTTAGGGGGTCCAGGGGGGCAATGCCCCCCGGCCGAAAACGAATGTTTGCATTATTCATTGTGATTTTGTGGCCTTTCCTGGCAAAAAAATACACTATCATGCAGGTCAAAAAAATACCTTCAGATTCTAATATGGTAAAAACGGTAAACAAAATCAAAACAATTCACAGAAGTAATCATTTTTCTTGTGTATCCTTTCACACTTGCATCTTCCAACACAACGACACAATTGATAACAATTAACATTGACAACAGCCATACTACATGAAATAGAAACAACTGAACAACTGAAATAAAAGTTCGAAATATTACATTGCCAGACAGGCATTGAACGAAATGATGAAACAGAATGTCACACATGCAAACAGCATGATGTAGCACTGCACAAAGTAGCAACTAAGCAGTAGCATCTCTTATAGTGCAAAGTTCTCAAGGAAAAGCACTTGAGTTTCAAGCACCAAACTTATCACACAGTTTTAGTTTCATGAACTCCAACCAGTCCCATCGCCATTTGTTGGCTAGACCAGCATCAATAAAATCTGTCCATGCGTTTTCCGTCAAAACTGGCATCTTTGTCGCAGAAATCGTGTCACCACTTCGTAATGCCTGCCAAAACGCGAGAGAACTTTTTTTTTTTTATCGTGATGCAGAGCGAATCAAAAAGCGAAGAAACCTCACCTACGGGGTTTACCGCGAGCACGGGCAAAAGCGCTTCCGTTTCCGGGCAAACTGCAACCGGTTCACTATAGCAGTTCGAAAACGCGTTCCGCAAGTAGTTTCGTTTGGTTTAAAAAAAAAAAAAATTTCTTCAAAATTGCGGATTGACGGAATTTCCGTCAGACTTATTTTCAGATTGACGGATTTCAGTCAATTGACGGGCTACTTTCACCCATGAGCTTAACCTGAGAAGAAGAACATGTATCAGGAGTTGAACAAGACCAGGAGGCAGAGAAAAACCAACAATTTCAAAGAGGAAAGAAACCTGAAACTATCAGATGCATTATATATCTATGTATACTGTACACATTCTATAGTTCTAACCAAGTCTTAGTACAAAAGAGCCATACATGAGGCTTTTAAGTGAAGAGAATATGGTGTATACACTCGTTGGTTTATCATATTAGTCCACTTCATTACAAATGGCTGCACCATTAATCCCACAACTCTGAAAGAATTAAGAATGTCAGTCTTGCTGGATAATGCATTTAGTTGCAAAGACTGCACATTTGTGTCTTTAATAGGTGCACTGCCTGTGCGCTGGATGAAAAATAAACTCAGAAGTGTACGTGAGTGTAATCTAAACTTAAACCCAAATACAAGAAACAGGCCTACACCCTGTGCCTTGCATGACCCAAAAAAAGAAGATGCATACACCCTAGACACTGACTGGAAAGATAAAAGTGTTTATCTTTTTCAGCAGCCTTTGATCAGGGTCATGCAATAATCACAGACCAGAGCAGCTGTACCCAAACCCCAAAGCTGAGACATTTTGCACAACACTTCCACCATTGAGTTTACCTTACCAGATGCTTTGAACACAAAACTCATTCTCATCCCTGATCATGTCTTGGACCCAATATTCAAGCTCAAGGAAATCAGAAGATTACTGCAATAAAGTCTCTGACCAACTCTTTTCTACCAGAATCAAACCCAAACCCCAAAGCTGAGACATTTTGCACAACACTTCCACCATTGAGTTTACCTTACCAGATGCTCTGAACACAAAAATCATTCTCATCCCTGGACTTAATTAAGTTAATATTTAAGCTCAAGGAAATCAGCAGATTACTGTAATCAAGTCTCTAACCAACTCTTTTCTTTTCGACAAGAATCCAACTTACCCGAAACAAACACAATGCAAACTATAACTATGCCCGCCTGACCCTGAGGAACGGAGTGCAACACACAGCAAGACAAATATACCCACAACATCCAAGCTTAAGACGATAAGAGACAGGAATGAAAATGACAAGAAGCAAAGCAACAAGCATGAGACTCGCTCAGAAGAGATGAAAATGAAGCAGCAAAACAAGCACTCTGGCACAGCAATTAAAGCACCAAGTAAAGCCGAAGCCCCTTTTAAGATCCCCCCAAAATCTTTTTTTTAAAACAGGTCTTAGATAAAAAGGGATTCTTCATAGAGAAAATTACTGATGTTATGTCACTTATGAACAGAAAATCTGAAAAAGCCAGGATTTAAAACAAGATTGGAGGGGGGTTGGGGAGGAGGGACTTAAAAGGGGGGTTAATGCAAACCAGCAGTGAATGAGGACCAAGCATGACACGGCAATGCGATCACATGTGATGAAAATCAAACAAGCAAAGCGTGAAAACAAGTCAGCTAGTTTAAACAGAGAACTGGACCGTAGATAGATATATGTCAGTTATCATGAACCCTGGCGGTGCAAAGGGCCTTTGAGTCTTACCATCACGAATGGGGTCAAACCCCCATTTTTTCCCTTCCAGATGCAGAATCGCTGCAAACCAGCGCAAGGCATAGGAACCTACAGAACAGTTGCCATGGCTACAATGAATCATGCCACACAGACAACACACATTGCTTTCTACAATGTTCCGTGGGAGGAGGGTGACTTGGTGACAGAAAAGTGGTTAGTAACTACATGGGGGAAACACGCAGGGTAACATTAACTCAGTGAACAATGTGTCATATTCTCATACTCTTACTGTTTCATTCTAAAACAAGAAGAGCAAACGCTCGATCGAGTCACTTTCGCAGTTCTGAATATTATATGAGGCATCAGATGGACAGGAAGAAATTGCTATTCACAACACAATGAGTCACGTTCACATAAAATTTGAGCCCGGTCACTTTTATAGTTTCCGAGAAAAGCCCAACGTTAAGTTGTGTGTTGCCGAACAGAAAAGGCTAGTTATCTCCCTTGTTTTTCTGATAACGTTCGTAAAAGGCTACAGATGTAAATACTTTGATGTAAAGAATAATCCTACAAAGTTTCAATCACATCCGATGAACTTTGTCAAAGATATAAAATGTCTAATTTTTCCTTTGACGCTGACCTGTGACCTTGAAAAAGGTCAAAGGTCAACGAAACCATCGTTAAAGTGTAGAGGTCATTGGAGGTCACGACTAAACAAAATATGAGCCCGATCGCTTTGATAGTTTCCGAGAAAAGTCCAACGTTAAGGTGGTGTCTACGGACGGCCGGACAGACTAACACTGACCGATTACATAGAGTCACTTTTTCTCAAGTGACTCAAAAATAATTGTATCCCAAAGAATAACTCATTTGGTAAAAACTCAAAATTATTAACTTTTGAAATAAAATTTCAAACATGCATGAAAAGCAAAATTACATATTCAGAATTTCAGACATGGGATTCAGAAAAAGTGATAATTAAGGAAAAAGAAGGTGGGGGTCTGGGGGCCGCAGAAGGCCCCCAGTAGGGTCCAGGGGCGACGCCCCTGGTCGGGGTCTGGGGGCAAAGCCCCCAGAAACTGAAGGTTTTTAGTGTTTTAGACACACAAAAATGGCCCTGAAATGCATATTTCAGCTTAATCATAGCCCCCCCCCCCCCCCCCCCCCCCCTTTCTCTTCCTTCCCATGTTTCTCAAATTAATTTTACGCTAAGACTCAAAATAAGGAGGAGAAAGAGAGAGAGAGAGAGAGAGAGAGAGAGAGAGAGAGAGAGAGAGAGAGAGAGAGAGAGAGAGAGAGAGAGAGAGAGAGAGAGAGAGAGAGAGAGAGAGAGAGAGGCGGGGGGTGGGGGGGGGTGGTGGTGGCGTGTGACGGTGTGGTTTCAATGTTCTTACCATGTCGGTGCCAAATGACCCCAGTGACTGATTACCCGACTGGGTTTTCAGGATAGTCAGGTGCTTGTTGCTATTCAAGTGGCTTTTGAGGGCAGTCTTTCCATTGGAACCGTAGTTGATAACATTAACATCGTTGCACAAAGTGCACTGAGCTTTTCCCGGCAAGTTGATTTTAGCAAAAGCATCGCCAACTTTCAGTTTCACGTTTTGTGTCTTCTGGCCTTTCTCGTATTTCCAGCTCAATGATACAACTTCATCGAGCCAGTCGAATCTCCAGAGATTTTTCTTGTACTTCTGCTGGTCAATTTCCCGGGCTAGAACAGTTTTGTCTCGCTTTAGCTTCCTCATCATTTTGGCAGGTGGCTCGAAGCGATGTAAAAATGGCGCCGAATCATTCTCATACGGTATGCTTATACTGAATCCCCGATAGCTACGTTGAAACGGTGACTGTAGGAGACAAAGAGCGCGTTCCCATACGGATCGACCAGCAACAGTCTGACCGTTTTAGGAACCAACCGTTCAAGAATAGTATGGAATGGAGCGTCGCGATCAGCGGACCGGCCGAAAAACTTGGGTCTATACCTACATATACCCCAACATTTTCTCAGCGGATTTGCACAAATCTCAAGAATGATCCCTGGAGCCTAAAAATTTACGGAATTCCATAAATTTACAGAAGAATCCCATGTCTGGAATTTAGGACGCAAGAAAAATCCGTAAACACATCTAAACAAAGAACTTGCAGAGAAATCAACTTGTGTTCTTTGAATATAACGACACAGCAAATTTCCAAATATTCCCCAAATAATATAATATATCAATGTTGTCATTGCAAGAAAAGAAGTACACCTTTTCCAAATGTCCCATACTCTCAAAATATGCTGAGAGTGAGAGTGAGATGCAACAGAATTTTAATTTTTAATTTTAGGCTGTGAAATGAGTGGTGCACTGTGATATGAAAAATGAGAAACTACTGTGTTAAATGATTCTGCATAGCACTACTGCTGATGGCCATAGCACTGCTTTTTACACTTGTTGCAAAAGCAACAGGAACACAAGCAGGACAACTTTTAATTTGATGAAACTGCAGTCTGCTTAAAGAAGCATGTGGACAAATCTAGCACAGCAGTTTTAAAAGAGTTCAGGGGCATCACCGAGGATGTACAAAACAGTTCTGCAGTAAACTGAAACTAGAAAAGCAAACGCTTATACGACTCACCTTTGCTATAACTATAGCTATAACTATAACTATAACACACATGAATCAGAAAGAGACTATTTGCTGCTCTAGCTCCATAGACATTGAAGAAAGTGACAAATTTACAATTTTTGATGCAGAACATGACCCCCTGTGACCCTCACCAATTTGGGGGTCACAGGGGGTCATGTTCAGCATAAAAAACATGACCCCCTGTGACCCCCAAGTTTGATGAGGGTCAACCATACTTGGGACATCTTGGGAGGTCATCAAATCTGAGAAGTGTGCAAAATGTCATAAATTTAGCTTAAAAAATATCCAAGGAAACCATTCCGTTCACTTTTCATGACCCAATATAGCTATTCTGATGGACACGTGGGGGAATTCGGGGGCTGTGATTGGATGGTCTCTTCCGATCATCAAAGCATAATGCTATGGAAGTCGGCCATTTTTGCCAATATCCAAAAGCATATTGACAATAACAAAGACGCATGGTTCCGGTTTACCCATCTGTACCACACGATGTTTCAATCGACAACAGCACACACTGACAACTTGAAATTCTTCTCGGGAATGTTTTTCAGCTTTACAAATGTCGATAGCATACCCTTTTCTGCTAACTTCCTGATGAAACAGGACTAAACCAATTATTTTCTGTCCCTAAACACCACAAAATGCCCAAAGTCGAAAGATGTACAAACAGGGGAGTAAAACGGAACAGCCGTTTTTGTGTGCCTGTGTGAGCTAAGTTGCCGACTGACACAAACTTTCGCGTTCGGCTTTTCTTATCTCGCAACTCCACACTAAATACCCCAATTCCCCTCTGAAGTATTGATGTTCAACCCATGGCACTAACATTCATGTAGTCGTTTATAACTGAGGTTGAAAAATTCGCTTCATGACGAGACAAGTATAAATGCCATTCACCAAACTGAAAAATTCGCTGCCGTCTGTTCGCGTTGTACGGATTAGCTGTTCTCTTCTCCTCCCCTTGTTGCATCCTAGTTCTTCAGTTGTTTCTAGTTTTCCGTTGATGTTGTGTTTTGGTCTTCTTCATAAGTAGTCTTGTTCAAAATTAAAAAAACTCAAACTTCTTTTTGTTGTACAGTGGAACCCCTCACAAGGACCCCCCTCTCTAACGACTACCCCACCACAACGACCCTTTTTTTTTAACCGATGTGTTTCCTTATATAGTTGTCACCAGTGTAGCGACCACCCCGCTCTAACGTCTAGGGACCGACCTAACAGCTTGTGTTACGACTTTGTCAGACAAAGCCCAGACTCTCAGTCAGCGTAACGCATCACTGACAAACCGGTTATAACCGTCTCGCGTAAGCAAAGGCACTAAACCGCTGAAAGGTGTGATGGTTGGGTGGGCTGAGTAAACATCAAAACCAATCATCGAGAAAACAAACTCACGTGACCAACATACACCGTTCAACTCAGTCAGAATAGACAGTCTTTGGACAGAAGCAGTGGAGATCGACATGGCGTCTACAAATAAAATATTTAACTCTCGAAAATCGAGTGAATGTTGTGAACAGACACAAAAAGGGAGAAACTGCCATCGCAATTGCAAAAAGTCTTGATGTTGGAAAATCGCAAATTCAAAGAATTATCCAAGACAAAGAAAACATTCTGAAAAGGTGGGAAAGTGGTGACAATGCCGATCGAATGCGATCAAAGCGGCAGAAGACAACATACTCTGACGTAAATGAAAAGGTTTGGGATTGGTTCCTGGCTGCCAGAAAAAAGAATTTTCCGATCTGCGTGTGCGGGGAGATCAAAGGCAGGTCCATTGTGATAGCTAGGTGGCCTTGTTTATAGACACTGACCTTCTTCCCAGGGGTCATTGACCCAGTTTTAGCTATGAGAGGTGGTTCCCCTTTCATATCTGAGAGAGGAAACACTTCCTGCACAATAGGGTCCGATATCTAAACTCGAACAAGTATAATGTGACTCGTCTTCGACTCGTCGGCATTATTGTTGTCTCGTCTAAATATCGGACCCTATTGCTACGCTGAAAACACAATAGCTGTTAATCATGACCCCACCAGACCTTCAAATATGACGAGGGTCAACCAAACGGGGGTCATGTCAGGAGATCATCGAACCCTAGAAGTGTGTAACGTTTCAAAAGCTCTAGCTTCAAAAGCATAGGAGATAACCTCAACGTTTGCAGTTTGTTTTTCACATACAGTCGGCCGGCTGCCCATACAAATGGACACTGCTCATCACTAAGACTCACTAATTACTCAGGTGAGTCAAAAAAACTGTCCAGAATCACCCTCCAGAAGGTTATCAATATCTTTGACAAGAAAAAGTTACAACAGACAACATCAAAACAAAAGTAACCTCCAAGATACATAAGCTATCAAACTTAAGTGCAGACCTGGGAACCCCTGTTTTGCACTTTGAGTATTCTCAAACAAACTTGGTGTATTTTCAAAAAAATGAGCGTACTCCACACAGCGTTTGCACATCCATGATTAAAACATGCCTCATGCGCGTCCGTCACACCGTTAATTAAGTTTACCTATACATTTAAAACAAATGCTTTTTTCAATTTTTACTGACACAAACTGTACCGTATTTGACGGACTACAAGCCGCGACTTTTAAAAAAAAATCGCATTGCGGCTTATAAAAAGATGCGGCTAAAACGTTACCTAAACTTGAATAGCATTCACCTAATGGAAGTCGCCGCGGATTTTCATTTCGCTCGATTAGCGGTTACCGGTACTTTATTAGCTCTATACTCAAGACTCGGCGCTTTTCTCTTTCTTTCGCGAATCTTCGTTTGTCAACAAGTCATCGTGACAGAGAAACACCGGATGTATCAGGATCTCGCGCGCGCGAGATTTCGTTTTTTTGTGTCTCGCGATAGTTGGAGGAGCGAGAGCCGCCATGTTGTGTTTTCGTCTGCTCGAAATGTGCGCAAAAGTCGTAAATCATCCAAAAAAAGCTAATTCTTTTTCTTCTTCTTCTTAGTGATAGGTAGCCAACATCAGCATGGTGATGAATCTGCACATTCCGGGAGGGACTACATGTGTGTGTTGGTTACAAATTGTGTGTGTGTGTGTGTGTGTGATATTTTTCTTCAAACTTTTTCACTTTTCTTCTTTGTTTCACTTGTTTATTCTCGGAGCCGATTTCGCCAAATACCGTACTTTCGTTTGCCTGGTTGTTTTGATTGATTGACACGATCCGATTATATTTTTTTCGACGGCCGCTACTATAGTGACGTAATCATGTGCCAAAATACTGGATCGGCTTCAGGATGGGCTTGTGAAGAAAAGTAGTCTAGGAATTTTTCTCGTCGTATTTTTTTCCCACTGACCGTACTGAGCGTATTCTCGACAATCATGCGTACAAAATACGGCGAAATCGTATGGGTTCCCAGGTCTGTAAGTGAGTTAAAACGAAAACAAATACAGTGACGTCGAAAATTTGTGCACACATTCAAAATGAAAGGCAACATGACCACAAGGAAAGTGGAGAAAAGAGAAGCACACAAGGGCAAGGAGAACACACACTGAACAGCCCACAGACAACAAGTCGGCCCACAGGTAGCACACTCACGTGGAATGGTATCTTCTGAAGGGTACTGGTACTGGTAGCGGATGAACTCACGTATATGGATCCCTGTGTGAGTGGTCTCGGCAAAGAACTGGATGTTTTGCCGCCCGAACATGGCTGCCACGCCAAAGTTATCAATGAGCAGCTGCAGAATGCGAGATGCCTTCTCGACTTTGGCCGGGTCTTCAGCGCACGTGTGAAACATGGAGCCTGCCACTGAGCGTGACAAAGCCTCAACTGACATGAAGTTGATCTCTGCGTAGGTGACGATGCGGAACCACGTGCCGAACAGCAATGCTAGAAGCTGCTGATGCGCGACAGGCAGTGACTCGATGAAACTGTTGAAGATACAGGGAGAATCACTTCAGCACTTTATATTACACAAATGTGAGAAAATCAGGCCTTAAAGGGAGAAAAGGTACAGAGCCAGAGGTTATGAACAGATTTGAAAGTCTTAAAAAACAGGCCTTAAAGGGAGAAAAGGTACAGAGGTTATGAACAGATTTGAAAGTCTTAAAAAACAGGCCTTAAAGGGAGAAAAGGTACAGAGGTTATGAACAGAAAGTCTTAAAAAACAGGGTCATAAAAGGGGGGAAGTCTTAAAACAGGGGGTCGGGGGGGGGAGTCTACTGTAGCTCTGAGAGTAACAATTTAAATAGACTCATTCTATTTCTACCTACACCAAATAAGAGAGTAAGGAGTCATGGTTGGCATAGAGTTTTAATGCAACAAAATACTTGTTGCACGAAGTTGAAAAACAAACGTTCCCTAACAACTAAGCATACAAGAGAGGTTCATATATATATGCAAATATACCAACAGTAACTCTTCTACTACTTCTTCTTTGTTCATGGGCTGAAACTCCCACGTTCACTCATTACGTGTATGACCGTTTTTAACCCGCCATACAGGCAGCCATAAGCCACTTTCAGGGGAACAAACAGTAACAACTTCATATAAATATATAACTTATAAGAGCTTTCGACTCACGTATTGACAGCCTGGCATTGGTCCATTCTGTGGCCGAGCGTCAACACATGCAGTAACACCTCCTCCCCGTCTTCCGTCAGCACACCCCCTGGTGTTTTCAGCAGGAATTTCTGAAACACAAAATAAAGTGATTATTTCTGTCCATCGGCCTTGATCGCCATCAGCACTGATGCGATGCATTTTCATAATAGGAAAACACATGAGGACATCACGCCTGTAGCACAGTCAGTCCACAACATTTTGGTTCTTGAATGGGCGGTTCTGGTGAGGTTATGCCCCTTCTTTCTTTCGGCTAGTAACAGGCGCAACCTCGCGGCAAGATCACACGAGAAAGGAAAAAAACGTGCATAGGTCCCAAATAGCATGTCGCTTTGGTAACAGTTCGTGTGCAAGTCGTGCATTTTATACGGTAAAAATACAATGGTAACAGGCGGAACCTCGCGGCAAGATCACAGGAGTTGTCGTGTTATCACCACAGAAGCGCTCATTCGTTTGTCTGTTCTTGATCGATATATCACAGTGTCATGCTGGCAGTTTGTTATCTCTAAATGTACACACTTAAGGCAAGCTATGTACGTCTCACAGTTGTCTTGCCTTTATGGAGCTCTCTTGCTCCTAAGAAGCAGTTATGGGAAGAACAGACATCAACCATGCGTCATGTCCTTCAAAACATTTAACAGTAAAGTTACTGTACAGGGATGTTGCTGGATTTATTTTTTTCAGCTTCTTCTTCTTCGTTCATGGGCTTAGACTCCCACGTTCACTCATGTTTTTAGCACGAGTGGATTTTTACGTGTATGACCGTTTTTACCCTGCCATTCAGGCAGCATACGCGTATTTCGGGGGAGGCATGCTGGGTATTTTTGTGTTTCTATAACCCACCGAACTCTGACATGGGTTACAGGATCTTTTCCGTGCGCACTGGGTCTTGTGCTTGCTTGTACACACGAAGGGGGTTAAGTCACTAAGCAGGTCTGAACACAAGTTGACCTGGGAGATCGAAAAAATCTCCACTCTTAACCCACCAGGCGGCAGCGACCGGGATTCGAACTCACGACCTCCCGATTAAGAGGCCGATGTCTTACCACCACGCCACTGCGCCCGTCATTTTCTTCAGAAAATTTGCCAAAATGGTCACATCAGTTTCGGCAATTCTGATTCGTCCTTAGTGCCACTTTAATTAAACCCCCAAAAGTTTGATAGCTCCGTTCATATGACGGTAAGGTTTTTAGCGTTGCGAAAGAAGTCTCTGCCAAACCACATCACACTTCTTTCAGCTTTTCTTTTCGGAATTAACTCTTAACGTCCTGTAAGGTTTTTTGCATGTCCCAGTGCAAATCCTATAAGGATTTGGGAAAAAGAGACAAAATTTGGGTGTGTTCAATAAAAAAATCATATTTTTATTGTTTATGGATGGATTTACTTGATATTTTTTTTTACCATAGATCACTCTGTCCACTATCATCATCACCACCATCGAAGTCATTCTCCACATTTCTTACCTCAAACCCGTGAAAAGACGTGTCACTATCACTATCACTCGTCTCCATGTTGAATTTTGAAAGCTAACACAAAAAATCCGAACAAAATCCGTCCACAAAAATCGAAATCACATTCAAAAGTCCTGAGAAAAAACGACCGGCAGCCATGCCATGTGCATCGAAGGACTAAAGCTGTTTTCCAATGCAGGAGAGCATCGGAAGGCTGGTAACTCTTGTTTAATGACACTAGCAGAGAACGCGCGGTACCGCGCGGTTCAGGATTATTGACGTCAAGCGGAACCGCGCGGTACAGGACGTTAAGAGTTTTAATGTCAGCCTCAGTGCTTTCTGCAGCAGGTGTCTGAGAACAGAACAGATTTACCCGATTCTTCTCAAATGATCTTAACTTGTCAACTGACCTTGACCACAGAGGCCAGAGTGTAGAAGCTGTAGTTTGTGTAGATGACCTGCTTCCCTTCCGACAGACGCTTGACGATCCGCCGGATGTCATTGGGGTTGCCAGGGCGACGGAAGACATCTGCAGTCGCCACTCCCTCTTTGGCAATGTAGACTAAAATGTCCTGCAAGGCAAACAGAAGACAACTGCATGTCCAGATATCAGTACAAGATTGTCATTATTTCTACTAAATTCTAGTATCGAGACCTCTGTCACTAAATAGTAAATGCTGCTACTATTCCGATTCAACACTCTAAAGTTTTGTTTCTTTCTTTTTTCTAATAACTTGAACTGGCTCTGACAGTTGTTACCCACTCAACACCCCTGACCGCTTGTGGCTTTTTTTTTTCCGCAGAGAATAGTTCTGGGCAGGAAAAACTACAGAAAATGTAGTGTTTGACAGTGTGCACTCATTCAAGGCCTGTCTACTCCAGCATTGGAAAAAGTGTATTTCACCCAAGTTGCTTTTAGCCTAGCCCAAGCTCATGCAGCATTTTGAACACTAGCTAACAGTTTATTAACCTCAATCGTCCCAGAAGAACAAGCAAGCAACTAAAATATTAACTAGCAAGTACACAGCATCACTTAACAAGGACTATTCTGTACTTCTTCATTTTGGCGCCTCATTTACTTATTTACCTTCTCACATTTCAACAAAAACAGATTTTTATTTGAATAAAAGTTGTTTACTTACTACCAGAGGAGCAGGAAGAAGGCCATGCTTTAGGGCAGAATTGATTGGAACTCCAAATTTGAGCCTGAAAACAAACACAAGACAAAACAGAAAGATTAAGCATAGTTAACATTTCATGTGGTATACCATTTTGTTCTACTGGTAAATACTAGAAAAGAAATCATCAACTCTGTCAGTCTTACCAGTTTCATTTGCAATTTTGCATGTGACTCGTGAGTTTTTCTGAATCAAATTAAAGGAATGACTGATAGCTGTGACCAAGTGATCGGTTTTTAAGGGATCTATTCTTCCTAGCTTTTGGGAATTACTGATTAAAGTGATTTACAAAACACCTAGCGCGATCATTGGTCAAGAGTTTTCACACATTTCAATGAAACTTCAGTGAATGAATGAAACTTGTAAGTGAACAGTGTAAGCAACAGATGCAAAGGACAAAACCTGAGAAGTGTTTACTGGCATACTGGGATGCTGTTGAGAGGATGGATGACCAAGTGCACATAGTCAGAAGTCAATGAAGTCATAACGTAACAGTTAAAGGGATATTGTTGCCACTAGAAATGTTTCTTGTAGCCTAAACACTGGTACACTGTGAAGAACTATAAGCTGGATGATCATACTAGAATGCCGCAATTTTTTCCGCTTGAAGGCGTTTTAATTAATCGCTTTTCTTTTTTATGTTTACATTTTTCGTTTGGCAAAGAGAGTGCTTTACCGGACAAGCATTAATTTGTAACCATTATTTAATTTACATGTTCCCCAGACTCGTGTTTTACTTCTTCAAACCTAACTCTTTAAAAACAAGAGGCGAAGCCTTCACGGCTCACGTAAGAAATCGACAAACAGTAACACAAACTCAATCACTCCGTCACACATACACACACACAGTAAGCATACCGTCGCGATATAACCTTGAACGGTTGAAAACGACGTTAAACACCAAATAAAGAAAGAAAGAAACAGTAAGCATAAGTGATACGGTGCAAGAGTGCGAGACACTAGATCTAGATCTGTCTGTCTGTGGCCAACTTTTTAGTACTTACGGGGACACGACTGCCAGATGGCCAGATCGACACTGCGCTTTTGACAGCGCTTCCTCGCGCAGACACTGGAAACACGCTGTGCAGATTAACCTGTAGGAAATCTCCTTTGGTATCTTCTTTATCTATTTTTCTGGAGCTACGAAACCGAACAATGTGAAATCGTGTTCTCCGAATCGGCGAACTGCAGCTCGGTGATAACTGTATCTATACCACAATCCTTCACGCGATCTGACCTAACCTTGACCCCTGACCTGGTCTACATACCATACAGGACACAAACCAGTCAGCTGTTTTTACCCCCCCAAAACCCCCCACCACCCGTTTTCTTTGGATACACACTTTAACTACATATGTGCCGACGAAATGTTGATCATTGCTTCAATACTTTGAAGCTGTTGCTTGGATAATAACCAGGTAAAATTAGTATTTCGGTGTTCAGTCAAATGTTAAAGTTTCTATCACACACACACATACACACGCACAGACAGACAAAGTTTAGCATCGCATAGGCTACACTTGCGTGAGCCAAAAACAGTCGAACCTGCCCTTGGGACCACCTCTCTAAAGCGACCATCTGCCCACAACGACCATCCCAATGATCCCAGACAAGTTTCTCTTCTTTATAATTTACCTTTCCATAGCGACCACGCGTCTACAACAACCACTTTTTGTCAAACCCTTCGGTGGTCGTTATAGACAGGTTCGCCTGTATATATATATATGTGATAGTTTCTATGCCAAAAATGTTGTTTTTGTTTGCTGCTAGTGCTAGTGCCAACCCTTTGTGTACAATACTATTTTATTATAACAGAAAACTGCACTCACAAAAGCCTTTTGAAAAGGATACCAAGTGAAGAAGAAACAAAGATGACTTACTTGAAGGAGCGGAAGGCATCAGCACGGGCGCTGCGGTCAGACACACATCCACCAAAGACATTACGAAACATGGCCGCCCGACAGAAAGAACCACCACACTACATTCAACTCCGCCTACAAAAACGTGCGGCCTCCTCTTCCCGGAGCCCGCCACACTTGAATCCGCACCGAGTCTCACGTGCACACCCGCTGAGAGCGCCACTTTACTGCACTGCAGCTTGCACTTTCAATGTCAAGGTCACTGGGGTTATTAGAGGTGAAGGGGTTCGGATCCATGGCAATCATTGTCCGGTCACAAAAGGAGGTCCACACATTCCCTTCTCTCCTCTGTCAGTCCAGCTCAGCTCTCAAACGCAGCAACCGTCTGAAACGAAACAGAAGAACAAAAGGTAGAGTTTACGCATTGCAACGTTTTTCAACAGGACAGATTGTAAATATCTTTTTATTTGTATGTAACACAATGGAAATGGCTTACATGTGTACCAATTTACAGTTACACTTTTTCTTCTACATTCAGCACAAGTATTTTCCATGTTGTTTGTTGTAAGGCCAAAAAAAAAAAATAGGTGTGGTTACGGTAACATAGCCCAAAAAATAGGGTAGGAAGGTAGGCAATCACTTTTTTTTTTAAACTTTTTTTTCTAATGTGTACAAATTAAACCTACTTGACATGGAAATAAGTGTGCGACTCGGGCGCTTTCGCTTTCATTGCGTTTTCTGCACTCGTTTTCTTGGTTTTTGTGGGTTTTTTTTTACAAATGTAACAAAAAGTTATAGGGTCGGCCCCTAAAAATAGGGTAGGTCGGGTTACCGTAACCACACCTATTTTTTTTTAGGCCTAACCAGTAACCTAGCAGCTTGATCTTTATGTCTACTCATAATACCGCACAAAGACAAAATAACACAAAATACTGTAGTTTGCTAATGCTACATGCTGGTATCTATATACGACTAATGTCTGTCTGTGTGTCTGTGTGTCTGTGTGTCTGTGTGTCTGTTCGCGATGCACGGCCAAAGTTCTCGGTCGATCTTTTTCAAATTTGGAGACCGTATTCAGCTACACCCCGGACACAACCTCATCGATGAGATATTTCAACACGTGCTCTCAGCGCGCAGCGCTGAACCGATTTTGGTTTTTCTGTAGATCCACTACATCCATTCCCAGTAACTCTTCCTTATTTTCTCCAGTGTTTTGTTTTGCGCGTTTATCTCCCTTCCTTCGTGTGGCGTCAATCCATATTCCCGTTACTATTTTAAGAAGGTCACTGCACGTTACTATTTTTAGATCTCCCTTCCTTCGTGCGCCGGCAAAGCCGGCGTACACCCGGCTTCCCAGGCGCAGCCTGGTATTCGGCTCTACTTCTTCCCGGCGAAGCGGGTACCCGGCGAAGCGGGTTATCATCTTGTTGGTAATACATCTCACACATGTATAAAATGATGAATACAAATGAAGCAACTCAGTATAAATGTAGACCTGTAACTGCCACTGCTGTCATACTTGACTGAGTGATCTGACATCACAGGAGAATAATGTCGCCATGAGACATGCATCATTGCATGTCTATAGCCAGGTACCATAGTTGCAATACATGTTCTACTGTTGTTGTTAGCTGCACTGACAGTGACAACTGAGTCAATTTACCAGGTATAACTGTTTAAAAAGATAATAGACTTTTTTTATATTGACCAATCTTGTCGCAATACAGCTTATAATATAAACATAAAACTAATGCACCATATATTATGCCCTGGCTCGAATATCTTCCATCTTGGCGACTGTCTTACCCAAACTACATACATACATGTACGTTGATTTTCGATTGATGTTGAGTAAATAACAACATTTACTCATTGTTTTCATAATTTACTGCAAACCAAAATACATTAATATGTGTGCTACTCAGAAATGGTCTCAGAACTTGTGTAGCTTATTCAAAAATCAACAGCAGCTTACATGTGATACTCATAGCAACACATCTTCCAAGAATATGTGAACTATTCCATTTGAGAGGGTCATAACATCTCATAGTATATAATATATATATCTATATATACGACTTGTGTCTGTGTGTCTGTGTGTCTGTCTGTCTGTGCGCGATGCGCGGCCAAGGTTCTCGATGGATCTGCTTCAAATTTGGTGGGCTTATTCAGAGAGACCCCGGACACAACCTCATCGATGAGATATTTCAACACGTGCTCTTAGCGCGCAGCGCGGAACCGATTTTGGTTCCACCTCAGCTATTTTGGTTCCATCTCAGCTACCCGGGCCCCCATACCGACACACCATAGCCGCTACACCACATCACAACGCCAAAGTTCTCGGTGGATCTTTTTCAAATTTGGACACCGTATTCAGCTACACCCCGGACACAATATCATCGATGAGATATTTCAACACGTGCTCTCAGCGCGCAGCGCTGAACTGATTTTGGGTTTTGTGTTCATTTCACCATTATAAGTAACTCTTCCTTATCTTCTCCAGTGTTTGGCGTTTATCTCCCTTCCTTCGTGTGGCTTTCCCGTTCAGTTGTAAGTTACTACTATTTTTAGAATGTCACTGCGCTGTCCACTGCGCTGAGCGTCTTCGGATATTCCCGGCGTTCTGTTACTGTTACTATTTTTAGAAGGTCAACGCAGTGTACAGAACGTAAATTGGACCCGTAAATTATCCTCACTGTAAAAGTGCAAAGGTCGAATCAATTTATAGCCACGCGAAAAATACACTGTCATCTATCTCTCTATAGATACGGCTTCTCTGTGTTTTTGTGTGTGTGTGTGTGAGTGTGTGTGTCTCTATGTAAGCAACACCTGTGCATTCTTCAGTTCTGTTTGTGATGTGGTCTGGCGGCTTTTGTGTAATTAACTAAGCCCAGATTATCACATCAGCGTGTTTCAGTTTGAGGTCGAGTGGCTCCCGCCATCCCTCCTGATTCCAGCGACTACCTTCTAGACAACATATCCTCACCCAAGGCCCACTAGTCGCCAAACTGTACATATTGTTTTTATTACCACGGCCTTCGTGGCTTACATCTTAATCCTTTTATTTGTAAAAAGTTTTGAGATTTATTGTTCGTGTTCCTCTTACTTGCTCATCTATTTGGTTTTATTGGTGATCCTGAAAGGTTCCACTTTTTAACTCGATTTGAAATAAAATAAAAAAATAATATTACAAGCCCGTTATTCAAGATATAGAATACAGACTTATAATTCTTACCAAGAAACATCTTAACTACTTTTCATTTTAACAAATTCCACAGAGCATTATCAACTCAACCCCACCCCCTGCCCTCCTCTCCTTATTTTTTGTTTCTTTCTTTCCTCTTTTTGAAAGCGGACAAACACTCAAGTCCTTAATGGCTCAAAACCGTAGGACTTTTAATATTAATTTTAACGTAATTTTATGTACTGGCCTTCCTTTGAGAAGCCATAACTTGCTCAGTCCTGTTTGAGTGGAGTTCGCCTCCAAAGGTGATTAACACGGTTACATTCGTCGACAAGGATGGGACTCGATATGGTCAGGAATGGCATTATGGCCACTGAATCATTTTCGTGCTGTTCCCATTCCACGAATCTGGGAGGGACCTAAGCTTGGCGGGTCCATTGTTCGGACCCGGCGAAGCCGGCGTACGGCTCTAAGTACTTCTTCCCGGCGAAGCCAGCTACCCGGCGAAGCGGGTATTCATTCTAGTATAATATATATATATCTATATATCTATATATCTATATATACGACTTGTGTCTGTGTGTGTGTGTGTTCGCGATGCACGGCCAAAGTTCTCGATGGATCTGCTTCAAATTTGGTGGGCATATTTAGGTAGACCCCGGACACAACCTGGTCGATGAGAATTTTCAACATGTGCTCTCAGCGCGCAGCGCTGAACCGATTTTGGTTTTTCTGTTCATCTTCCCAGATCCATTCCCAGTAACTCTTCCTTATCTTCTCCAGTGTTTTGCGTTTATCTCCCTTCCTTCGTGTGGCGTCAATCCATATTCCCGTTACTATTTTTAGAACACAACGCTCAATCCATATTCCCGTTACAAATTTTAGAAGGTCACTGTCCCGGCAAAGCCGGGTATTACTCTTCCTTATCTTCTCCAGTGTTTTGCGCGTTTATCTCCCTTCCTTCGTACAGTGCGCCGGCTCGGGTCCCTGGCAAAGCCGGGTATTCGGCTCTACTTCTTCCCGGCGAAGCCGTACCCGGCGAAGCGGGTATTCATCTAGTGATATGTATCTAGATGAAAATGTATACTATGGCACTCAATGTTATTATAACTCGATCCACATCATAGATTCATATTGGTATGTTACTGCTAGTGCTACTAAAAGTAACGAAAGTTCCTGATCACAATCAGACTGTAGTACATGTACTAGTAGGGGTGTAACAGCAGTAGTAGTAGTAGTGTAGAGTTTCCTTTTCTCTGTTGGCAGGTGCAGAAATGCCCATGAATTAAACAAATTCACATACAATCAACAAGAGATACTCTCAGCTCATCAAAAATGGTATAATTTGCCAACAATTCTGTTGTTTCAAACACAATAACAACAATGCCTTGTCTGGTGACACAACCAATCCTACCCTTCTCAGGGTTCTCTTGTTCATCATCACTGTTTTACACATGAATGAGAACAAATACTCCCAAGAGAGGATTTTGTACACCAAGCCACTTCAGAACAAACTATTCAATGAACCTCTCATGACTGAATGGATCACAGACCAATTCCAAAGACACAACCTTCAGACCAACGTGTTGTGTGCTGGCTGTGTTGCCTGCATCAGCGCCATTGGCTGTCACTGCCACTGTGACACTGACAAAGCTGCCCAGGGAAAGGAGCCAATTTTCGCGAAGGTTGACCCAAATTCATTTACTTCTCTTGCGGCCGCATTCTTAGGAGGTGGAATAAAGGATTTGCAAAGTGCATGCACATTCCTGAAGAAAGGCCGAGCTGGCCTATTGTGCGTGCGTGCAGCAGTGTTGCTGCATGCAGCAAAGTACGAGTGGCACGGCATGCAGCTCACACCTTGACAGTATCAGCTCTTCGCTGCCAGCGCTCGCTGTCAGACTCCGACGGGGTCAACGACATTTTCCCACGCTTAAAAACACCAGTTGCGTCACCGCCGGTTCCATTCCGATGGCTTAAATCCCCATCTCTGATTAAAGTCGCCTCTAAAAGAAGCGCAAAGACAGGCCAAATATAATGCTGACCCCGATTGAGGGCGCCCAAATATCGACCTCACTCTCTCGATTGGTAATTGATCGAATTTGCAACCAACTTACAGATACACTGGTGCCAATATACATTCAGGTGTAAGGTAAATGAAAAGAAGTGGAATATATCTACTTACATCTGGGATTCCTGGTGCTTTAAAATCGCTACATTGTTGGTTAATATGTCGAAAATCCTTTCACAAAATTGAGTGTAACGGTCAGAAATACCCCAAGATGACCCCGGAAGTGCATATCTCTTTACCTTACAGGGAGGTGTCATTATTTGCTGCCCAAGGGGCGTGGTGGGGTCAACTCATTAATATGCATTTTTGTCATACTTGGTTGGGGAGGGTGGGTGCACGTGCGGGCACATGCTGCCGCAGAGGGGCTGAGCTAGCGATTTGGAAAATGTATTGTTGTTGATGGATGCACACCATCTGCAGACGGGTATGCGTAGTTCAGCATTACGCCGAGACAGTTTTTTCACGATCCTCCGGCTCTAGGATCATAATTAGGAGGTGATACACTCTGCTGATAATATCACAGTTACCACAAAAACTTCGACTTATATTTATACATGTATGCAAAAATGAAAACCCGCTTTTTGAACAGTGCATACAATTTCATGGTAGCTAAGGCAAAACAAAAAAAGTTGTATGTTTCTGGTAACATGGCTACAAAAAATAGGGTAGGTAGGTAGGGATTTATTTTTGTTTTTTTTGTTTTTTTGTTGGTCAGGGTAGAAAATAACTATACAGTGACGCAAAGAGACTGGACTTAATATACAAAGAGAAAGACAACACATTACAAAACAAATAAGACAAAAGGGATGCGGGGTTATCCCCCTTGTGTCGTCTGCCGTCTGTTACTTTCGTTTTGACGCTTTTTTTGTTGTTGCTTTTTTTTTTACAAATGCAATAAAAATAAAAAAAGTCTAGGGTCGGCGGGAAAAAACTAGGTAGGGTCGGGTGACCAGAAACATACAACTTTTTTTTGTGTGCCTAACATCAGTCTCCGATTTGAGAGCTTCATAAATCAGTGAAACAAAGTCTTAGAGAAGTAAGAATTTAGCGAGGATAATGAACGCATGCATACACTGATTATTTTTCATGCTTAATTATTTACTATAAACTTTTTGTATTTCATTGTTGTTTTGTGTGTGTGTGGTTATTCTCTATGCTAATTATGTTCAAAGTCATGAAGGATGAGTTTAAACATTTTCTAAGAAAATGAACTCGTATCAGTATCATGTAAATGCCGGGAAGTTAATGTTTTATTTTAAATGTGTACATACTGATAATCTTTCATTAATTTTTAATATTTTTATTTGTACTCATGTTCTTATAGTGTGATAGCGTCTGTCTGTTCTTCTTTTTGTCGTTCGCCTAGGTTACACTTGGAGTCCAGCTCTGGTTATGAAGCTGGTGGTACGTCTGTCTATTTGTCTTTGAGTAAATATCCTGTTTGAACCAGGATGTTTGTCCCTCACATCATGTCTCGTATTGCGGAGACTCGGTTTTCTTCTTTACTGTAAAACAGCTTATTTTGGCATGTCAGTGCTGTGAATAATGAACGACAGAGGTTATGCCGAATTAGTTGAGTGGGAGAGTCAGTCAAGACAAGGCAAGCAAAGAGTGAAGGACGATATTCAGTCCCACACTAAAGTGTGGCTAGAGTAGGGCGGGGGGGAGGGGGGGGGGTCTATGCCGGTTTGTTTGTGTGTGTCGCAGTGTGTGTGTGTGTGTGTGTGTGTGTGCCAGTGCGTGTGTGTGTGTGTGTGTGTGTGTGTGTGCCAGTACACGTCACGTGTGTGTGCCAGTACGTGTGTGTGGCAGTGTATGTGTCGAGTCAACGCCGGTGTGCCAGTGTGTGTGTGTGTGTGTGTGTGTCAGTGTGTGTGTGTGTGTGTGTGTGTGTGTGTTTCAGGGGTGAATCCAGGGGGGGGGGGTTCCGGGGTTTCCGGACCCCCCCCCCCCCAGCCTAAAAAAAAAGGGAAAAAAGAAAGAAATTTGAAAAATAAGGAATAATAATGGCAGATTGCACCAGATTGCTCCATTTTCCTTGTTTTTATCGACAATTTCTCCTAGGAGCCGGCCTAAATTAAACACTTCGCGTCGTCGATCTGTCCCTAAAAGAAATTTGGAAACCCCCCCTTAAAGAAGATGTGATCCGCCACTGTGTTCGTTGACCCCATCGGAGTCTGACTGCAATTTCTCTATGTGAGATAATAAAGTTATTTTGATTTTATTTGATTTGATTTGATGTGTGTGTGAGTGTGTGTGTGGTGTGTTTGGCACCGTGCTTAAAGAATAAAGGCAGACAGACCCTCACTGGAATGCACAGAACTGAAGAGGGAGACTGAATGGGGGAGAGGCCGCATAGTCAGTCATAGAGAGGCCGAAATTGTCCACACGTTTTGTGTCAGGGTTCAGTGTTAAATTATTAGTGAATTAAAGTTGATAATCCTGATGAAAATAAATCATCTCCTTCCCCACACCTCCACATCAGATCTAGAGGCAAAGGACTAGGAAAGGACTAGCGTTTGTCAGTGTTGGAGTTTTGGTTGCAGTCTGTAAATTTGGCTTCATCGAAGTAAGCCGTCAGTGATGATTTGTTACAGCCCTACTGAATAGCGAAACTTTTCTATCAAGGTACATGTTTATGTACATGAAAACCGACGTGCCGAGTGTTAATACGAACTTTTTTTTAATAATTTGTTTGTGTTCTGTTGTTCAAACTTAAAATGGCTAATAGCTGCAACTAATTTTAGCTTACAATTTCAGTGTTGACAACGACTTGTTTCAGTCGGTGTCACACTATAGTTCATCAGTCATTACCGGTTTGGCAGTGGGCGACCCGGCGGCGCGGCAAGCTTGTTCTATCCTTTGCGGAAAATGACATTACTTATTCGGTTATTCCAAGGAAAAACAGAAATGCCGCGGAAAAACGTGTCCGGAGGCTAAGTTAAAGTTTCGCACCCGGCCAGACTGATTAGAAAGGTATCCCCGCGACGTGACGGACCCGGCGTATCCGGACCGGCGGCCGCACCGCGGCCACGGTCCATCCGGCAATGTGTTTAGGGGCGATCACGGTGACTTGAGACTATGATACAGCTGAACTGATAAATCAGTCTGGTTCAGTCGGTTCATTACGATGCAGATGCTGGAAAACACTGTGTACCGTTGTTCGGGTGCGGCAACGGCTTTCATGATAGCAGCCTGGCGGGCTATCATCGATAGCACTGACCGGTGTGACGTTTTCATCTTTCGCCGTGTTGATATTTCGCTTCTCGGCCTCGGTTGATCTAGTATAAACTCTACACTGAACAAAAAAACACCCTTCGATAGTACTGATGAGCGACCTTGTGTACCTTACATTCATGGGGCCAAATTTGTCCAACCAATTTTTTTAATTTAACTTAGAAATTTGATTCATCCTAAAATGTTTTCCATTCAGTAGGCCCCTACACGTTTTCAAAGAATTCGATTTTGGGGGTGAAATCTATTAAATTGTACCACCAATTTTCTTCACATGCAAGAAACTGACATGCTTTTCGTCCATAAATAATTTCACTTCTTAATTTTACCAGGAAACAACATTTCAGTCTTGAGTATATCAGTGTCGAGGGGGAAATATGTACACAGGCGAAAGATGAAATCGTGACACCGGCTGAATCAGTGACACGCGGCCGGCCTGGGCCTGCACGGTCGGAATTCGTTAACCATAAAACGCTGACAAGCACTGAACGGCTAACGAACAAACGACTAAATCAACTAACCCGGCAATCGAAAACGGAACCAAACAAAACAGTGCTTCTTCCTAAATTTAGGCTGGCTCAGTTGCGGCGGAGCAACCAAGAAAAATAAATCAGTAACTTGACTGACCAGAAACAACCTTAAACTGAGATACTTATATATAGGACAGTGGTATCAATCCACACCACACGCCTACACTTTATAACAGGCATCGCACTTTCAAATCGACAATTGATTGAGAGAGAGAGAGAGAGAGAGAGAGAGAGAGAGAGAGAGAGAGAGAGAGAGAGAGAGAGAGAGAGAGAGAGAGAGAGAGAGAGAGAGAGAGAGAGAGAGAGACTGATCAACGGCTTCAAGTTAATTGTCAAAACTGCAAATTTTCTTTCTTTTCTTGTCAGGCAGGCCAAAATGAAATTAAAAGCCATAGGAAATGTATCACACAGTAACAAGCCCAAGAGAGATGAAGAGGCGTCGTCAGCGTTGAACGGGCTCTCGGCCGCCGGGCGATGTCAGATTTCCGCCACTGATTTGGCCTCGTTGATCTTGTATAAACTTCACACAGAACAAAACAAAAAAACCTTCGATAGTACTGACGATCGACCTTGGGTACTTCACATTCATGGGGTCAAATTTGCCCTAGCAATTTTTTCTATTTAAACTTCGAAATTTGATTCATCCTGAAATATGTTCCCCTTCTCGATCATTCAAGGGACGTAATCACTCGGTACACGATTTCGAAGAAATCGAATTTTGGGGTGAAATTTATTAAATTCACCTCCAATTTCCTTCACATGCAAGAAACTGACATGCTTTTTGACTCACATGCGAAGCAAAAGTGAGTCTATGTCCTCACCCGAGTCGTCCGTCCGTCCGTCCGTCCGTCCGTCCGTCCGTCCGTCCCGGCGTCCGTCCGTCCGGAAAACTTTAACGTTGGATATTTCTTGGACACTATTAAGTCTATCAACACCTGATGTGGCCTGATGGTGTATGGTTACAAGATCTCAAAAAACATGTGCGGCAACTTGACCTCACTTCAAGTTCAAGGTCACAGGGGCCGTAATTGTTGTCTTAAAAACGACCATTTTTCACATTTTCGCATTTTTTCCTGAAGTTATCGAGAATGGCAACCTTAGCTATGTATGCTATACAGGGCAATGTAAGCCCTATCTTTGGACACCAGTTTGGTTGACCTTGCTTCAAGGTCAAGGTCGCAAGGGTCCTTTAAAGTTGGATTGTATACATATTTTGAAGTGACCTTGACCCTGAACTATGGAAGATAACTGTTTCAAACTTAAAAATTATGTGGGGCACATGTTATGCTTTCATCATGAGACACATTTGGTCACATATGATCAAGGTCAAGGTCACTTTGACCCTTATGAAATGTGACCAAAATAAGGTAGTGAACCACTAAAAGTGACCATATCTCATGGTAGAAAGAGCCAATAAGCACCATTGTACTTCCTATGTCTTGAATTAACAGCTTTGTGTGGCATGTATTTTGGTAGGAAAAATGTGTAAAGCAGTTCTTAGTGTATGATGTCATTGCTAGGTTTAGTTATTTGACCTTGACCCTGAAGGTCAAGGTCATGTAAAGGTCAAGGTCAAGCATGTGAGTCGTATGGGCTTTGCCCTTCTTGTTATGTCCTAAAAGTAAGTTCACTTCTTTAATTTGACAAGGAAACAACAGTTTCAGTCTCGAGTATTTGAAGGTGATGGGCAAAGGCAGAAAGCTGACATCGTTATATACACCAGGTCAGTCAGTCTTTTGCAAAGCCGCAGTGACATCTCTGACATCAAAAGCATATTACCGAGGAAACAACAGAAATGTTTCAAAACTGAAGTTTGTCTCGGTTATTTTGATGAGCTATGCAGTGGAAAACATCTCAAGTTGAGTTACTTCTGAGCAGAGATATCTCTGTTCTGAGCATATATCTGAGGCCAGACCAGTGTAGTCAGTTTGACCCCACTTCATTTGCATGATGTACACGTGTGAAAAGATGGTTTATTTATCACATGGGTGGTCTCTCTCACGTATGTGGAAAAATATGTTTGTAATTTCAAGAGTGTGCAGTATTGTACGAAGCCCAGTATTTGGGTCCTATTCGTAAAAGCTCTAGACCAATGCAGTTCGAACAGCAGACGAAACATAATGACTACTTTCGTTATCAAAAGTAACACGATACACATTAGTTATTGTCATCCAGTGTTTTAGGCGTACACGAAACAGACATATTATAAATTGATCGGTGCCTTTTGTACAAAAATAAGCTGACAATTTAGGTTCAAATACAACTTAAAACGTTGAAAAAGTGTGCAAAACTGTGAAGAAAATAACCGATCCCCCGTCACGTGACTTGAATTTTCTCATTTCATCACCGCCATATTGGTCTGTCGGTCAGATAACCACCCCCTTTTCCTGCAAGCATCATTGTGTCAGATAGGTGTCAAGGTGTTTTGGGTCGTTCCGGTGGCCCGTAAGACATCTCTGGACATATAGGTTCCACGGAACTAAAGACAATGTCGGGCCAAAGCATTATGGACCGTATGGCTGCGGCCAAACACAGCATTGCAGGCCAGGGGTTGGCCAAATCGGTCTGCAAAGCGACAACGGAGGAAATCATTGGGCCAAAGAAAAAGCATCTGGACTGTGAGTATAGTCGCCGACACATACACGCCCACCAACATGTTTGTCTCACGCCCATTCTGTTTTACCTGAAGATAAATGCGTTCTGTTTCATTATACTTTCAAATTTAAGGTGGATTAGAAACAATCGAAGACACTGATTTACGTGGTCGGTGTCTTGCTGTGTAGACTTGGTGAAATTGATTTGTTTTTCGCAAGAAAAGTAGGGTATTGGCCTCGGCCTCGACTGGCACGAAGCCGGCGTTGTGTTCTAGTTCTACTTCATTTAGCATCTATATATATATATATGTACACTATGTACTGTAGCGTACAAAACTGTAACGTTTGCAAGTCCAAGTGCATCGCAAACGCTGAAATGAAAAGAGCATTTTGATTTAGAAATTGGTTTTATGCTGAAATATCACATTATCAGGTTGGCCTACTGACAGTTTTAAGCGTTCACCAGTGTTATTTAAAACAGTGGAACCTAGTTCATATAACTAGAAATAATACTGCAGTGTGCATGAGATTTGTGCACTCGCCTGTCATGATAATTAATTAGCTTTATGCATGCCATTGCCAATCCCATTTGATAAATTTATTTGATTCAGAATTAATTATATTTACTAATTTATTGGATGAGTTAAAAACATGTATGTAATTGTAAACATGAATTTCACATACTCTCTGAAGGAAATAAGCACATTGTTTTGTATGCACGGCAACTGCATGTCTAAGTACTGTAAAACTTCTTCCATTGTGATTGAGAGATTTATAAAACACTGTGGCATGACATTGAGTCATTTACAATGAAGGAGCGGCATATTGCATTTGCAATGTATGCTGTTTTAGTAGATTGTGATTTAGAGATATAGGGCAAACATTGCTTTTGTGTAGAGTATTACCTAGTATTATTGGCTCACGTAAGTGTAGCCTATGCGATCGTAACTTTGTCTGTCTGTGCGTGCGTGCGTATGTGCGTGCGTGCGTATGTGCGTGCGTGCGTGTGTATGTCTGTGGTAGAAACTCTAACATTTGAAGACGTCACATTACATTGACGTCACATTATGACGTAAGAGGGTTAGACGTCACGCGAAGGAAGTACTGAAAGTCTCGGTCATTATTATTTTGAGCGGGCCGAGACTAGTTGGCAGTCGTGTCCCTGTAAGTAGGCTACATGCAGACAGACAGATCTAGATCTAGTGTCTCGCTTTCTTGCACAGTTTCACCTATGCTCTTTCTGTGTGTGTGTGTGTGTGTGTGTGTGTGTGTGTGTGTGTGACGGAGTGATTGAGTTTGTGTTACTGTTTGTCGATTTCTTACGTGAGCCTTGATGGCTTCGCCTCTTGTTCTTTTTATTTTTCTCAATCACTTGCAAGATGGCCTTGGTTGTTTGTTAACATTAAGCTGTCATGTGTGCTAGTTTATCGTATGATCCCATGAAGGCGTGTCAGTGTGCATGCTACTGTCGTACTGATAAAACAAAGAGTCATGGAGACATTTTAGTTTTCTTTTAGTACATGAAATTCATATTGTCAGAGGTGTTGTATTTGTTGTTAATGCCCCAATCGATCCCAGCTGCATTGCTGTACTTGACTTTTGAGGCTTGCAACTATTGAGGTCTAACGAATGACGTATCACAACGTGCGCGGTCGTCCTTGGCGGTCAAGAAAGCCGCGGGCGCCGCCGCGATCATTGCGCAGACGACACTTCTAGATCGCCAATATTTTTTGTGTGCATCACGTGCTCCACATAAATTGGCCGGAAATGAAGCAATTGGGAAACCTGGATTCTGCAGTATTTGTTAATATATCTTGTTTATTACATAACAGGAAGGTGACTAACTATCAGAAAAGCTTGATTTTTAACATTTTTATGTAAGTTATTTTGATAGATTTAAGGTAGACTTGAGTTAAAAATGTAGTGATGATCTCAACACACAGTGTGTTTAAAAAACAATGATCAGAGTGTTGAAAGGTAAACTTATGGCCTATCGTCATGAATTTTATTTGGTGAAAGTATTGTGTCATGTCAGCTTGTTGTTATCTTAGTTTGTCTGTGGTTTTAAATCATAAATGATCATGCGATATCACACAATTTAAGTATTTTCATCTGTTCTGTGAATGTCTAATCTTAAGTGATGATAGAAAGTAAAATGATATGCATCAAGAGCTGATTGTTGGCGAATTCGGATTGCTTCCTCCCAGTGAAAAGCTAGCTTGTGGTCCAAGTTGTGGAATGTGTCCAAGATGTGGCATGTGTCCAAGTTGTATGTGTCCAAGATGTGGTATTTGTCCAAGTTGTGGTAATGTGTCCAAGATGTGGTAAGTGTCCAAGATGTGGTATGTGTCCAAGTTGCAGTATGTGTCTAAGTTGTGGTATGTGTCCAAGATGTCACGGTATGTGTCCAAGATGTCACGGTATGTGTCCAAGATGTGGTAATGTGTCGAAGTTGTGGTATGTGAAAAAAAAATCTAATAGATTCATTGACTTTGGGGTAGCGCGACTGTTGTTGCTAGCTTTCCACTGGGAGGAAGCGACCCGAATTTCCCAGCGATATCACAATAAAGAAAAGAAAAAAAATCCCATAGATCCCTTGACTTTGGGGTAGCGTGACTCTGTTGCTGCTAGCTTTCCACTGGGAGGAAGTGACCCGAATTTCCCAGCGACGGGACAATCTAGTAATGAAAAAAAAAAATCTAAACATAAACAAGTCAAGGTATTTTGTTTTTGTGCCTTGACTTTGGAGATGACAAGAAAATATCGGGAGCATTAACGTGATTTGTACAATTTTTTACTAATCACGGGGCGCGCAGACCCTTGATTTTAACCCCCAGGCTCAAAACTAAGGTTCGTCGGATTATGACCCAAAACGATTCCGAAATAAACTAAAACCTGTGAGGGAAGGTGAGAAAACAATTTCCTATGGCATGCATATGCCTGGTTACCTAAGTCACGCCAAAACGCAAATGAACGCGTTTTTGACACCAAAAAAAGCCTGTTGGGGTCCTTTAACTTCGATGTGTGTAAAGTATGGTGATTTAGGTAATTCAGTGTTAATTTATGCAGCCCAGGTGGGCGTGCTATCTATGACAGCAGATAATTAGTGATTGTTCTGTTGTTTGTGTTGGTCGAAATGTTCATACCATGACATTGTGACACATCAGGACGGTGTATTTATCACTTTTGCTGAGAGCAGCTGTGAAGAGATTGTTAGTGCATGAAAAAGAAAGAGTTAATCCTCGAAGGTGATCTGTTGATATGTATCTCACTATCTGTATGGAAATGATTCCATTATTGTTTTCAATATATGGCCTTGGATGGAATTTTGCCCAAGGAAGCCTCTCTAATAGAATGATCAGGCTCTTATTTAGCAGTTCTTCTGTACATGATGTGTGTTTTTATGTGTGAAAAAAAAGGATCTTGACATGCCCTCAAAGTTTTGAAGAACTAGCAGTGCGTGCAAGAGAGAAAATGATGTCAGAGCTCCACGTGAAAGTCACGGAGTGTGTGATGGTGATATTCCAGGCCTCTTCATTAACTGAAATTCTAGTGTTGCAACATTAGGTAAGCCCATTGCTAGAAACAATACTTTGACTAAAGATCTGTGCCTCTTACTGCAAAGTTTTAGCACCGGTGGTATTGATGTAAATATTATATTTATACAGAGGCCAGAGGCAGCACAGCAAGCCTAAGTGTGTTTGGACTGGCCTGCCAGCCTGAATGAACGGGGCCATTGATTTACTTGAAAACCAACACAGAAAGCTTCATGTCGCCCTGCTGTGCTGTGGTCTTAATTTGGCCATTTGGCTCAGTCATTTGTAGTAGTTACTACAGAACTTGCCCAACTACAATTTTTGATGTCAAGGAATAATTACATTATGTGTAACCACCCCCACCCCCCCCCCCCCCAGGCCCTCCTTTTTCAGAGGCAGTAAATGGGTTTACAGGTGTTTACTTTGATGGGTTTATTATTAATAATAATAATAATAATACGAGAATTTATAACGCGCACATATCTCACCACAAGGCGACTCAAGGCGCACTCATACACATTCTTTCGCATTAACAACTCATGCACACTCATATAATAATAATAATAATACGAATATTTGTAACGCGCACATGTCTCACCAACAGGCGATTAATAGTACATTGTAATTCAAAACATGCATGGATTGTCTTGCAGTAACAAGTAGAGGCTTGCAGAAGTCACATTTTGAAGTGAGTTTCCATTAGCCATGAGTAACTTGTGTGGAAATGCCAAATATAGACACATTGTGTCATGATTAAGAACAAACTGTATTGATCTGTGTGGCAGCTGATGCAGTGTAGTGCACTGCAGAATCACACTTTTTTTTAGTCTTGCATGCTGTGGTAAACAAATGGCATTTTCCACACCTGTGTTATGCATCCTTGTGTTTGGTTTTGAATCTCGGCGATCTGCTGAGGGTACTTTTAAAATCCTTACCATTTCTTCCATGATTCTCTGAAGCTATTATAACTGGAACAGAGGATAGTTTTTGAGTTGTGAATTGTCAGTGGAAGGTGTTAGTACCAGCAGGCGTTTAAAAAAAATAGAATACATGTATTCCCCTTACTAATAGTTTTGAGTAAAAGACAGCACTTGTAAAACTACACATACATGTAACCACAGGCTCTGGATATTGAGGGAATGGGGACGTTTTGTAACTCACTCTTTTAGTTGCCCTCTCCCACCCACTTTTCCAGGCAGTGTAGAGAGACAGTGAATTTACACTCTTTTTACATTCAGTCAAGTTTTGACTAAATGTTTTAACATAGAGGGGGAATCGAGACGAGGGTCGTGGTGTGTGTGTGTGTGTGTGTGTGTGTGTGTGTGTGTGTGTGTGTGTGTAGAGCGATTTTATGAATTTTTACATGAGAGTTCCTGGGAATATCCAGACGTTTTTTTCATTTTTTGGATAAACGTCTTTGATGACGTCATATCCGGCTTTTTGTAAAAGTTGAGGGGGGCACTGTCACACCCTCATTTTTGAGTCACTTGAGAAAAAGTGACTCTATGTAATCGGTCAGTGTTAGTCTGTCCGGCCGGCCGTCCGGCCGGCCGTCCGTAGACACCACCTTAACGTTGGACTTTTCTCGGAAACTATCAAAGCGATCGGGCTCATATTTTGTTTAGTCGTGACCTCCAATGACCTCTACACTTTAACGATGGTTTCGTTGACCTTTGACCTTTTTCAAGGTCACAGGTCAGCGTCAAAGGAAAAATTAGACATTTTATATCTTTGACAAAGTTCATCGGATGTGATTGAAACTTTGTAGGATTATTCTTTACATCAAAGTATTTACATCTGTAGCCTTTTACGAACGTTATCAGAAAAACAAGGGAGATAACTAGCCTTTTCTGTTCGGCAACACACAACTTAACGTTGGGCTTTTCTCGGAAACTATAAAAGTGACCGGGCTCAAATTTTATGTGAACGTGACTCATTGTGTTGTGAATAGCAATTTCTTCCTGTCCATCTGATGCCTCATATAATATTCAGAACTGCGAAAGTGACTCGATCGAGCGTTTGCTCTTCTTGTTCAATAAAATTGATTGAAATTTTGGCCAAGCAATCTTCGACGAAGGCCAGACTTTGGTATTGCATTTCAGCTTGGAGGCTTAAAAATTAATTAATGACTTTGGTCATTAAAAATCTGAATTGTAATTAAAATTAATTTTTTTATAAAATGATCCAAAATTACGTTCATTTTATTCTTCAATCATTTTCTGATTCCAAAAACATATAAATATGTTATATTTGGATTAAAAACAAGCTCTGAAAATTAAAAATATGAAAATTATGAACTAAATTTCCGAAATTGATTTAAAAACAATTTCATCTTATTACTTGTTGGTTCCTGATTCCAAAAACATATAGATATGATATGTTTGGATTAAAAACACGCTCAGAAAGTTAAAATGAAGAGAGGTACAGAAAAGCGTGCTATGCAGCACAGCGCAACCACTACCGCGCTAAACAGGCTTGTTAATTTCACTGCCTTTTGCACGAGCGACGGACTACGGTCATTGTGAAAAAATGCAGTGCGTTCAGTTTTATTCTGTGAGTTCCACAGCTTGACTAAATGTAGTAATTTCGCCTTACGCGACTTGTTTTATCTCCTAAACCTGCCTCAGGTGTCTGTGAATGTCAACTGTAACTAACCTTGTAATACTAAATGCAGAGAGGGTTCTTTCCTTATTATAAGTATAACTAGTACCTAATCTGACTGGTTCAGGGTAAACTTGTTCTATGGTTTCTTTGAAAATCTATTGGGGTGAGCAAGTTCTTTGGCTAAATCTCAGTGTTGATCTAAGGTAGAATTGTGAGGGAGGGTGCTTCCTGTGTCTATTTTCGTCAAAGAGACTGTTTGCTGATGAGTTCAGCTAGGCTTTGTTTGCTGAGTTGTCTTAACCAGTGTTCTAAATTAGAAGTGCTAAAGTGTGACACTTCTCAGTTTGCACAAGAAGGCTCAGTAAGTGGCACTGTTGAACCTGTCCTGGCGACCACCTCTCCATAACTACAACCTGTCCATAATGACCACCCCAAATGATCCCCAGGGAGTTTAGTGCAAGGTGATGGTAATCTTGAACTTTAGCGTGTTAAATTCATAGCTCATATTTCAGAGGCATTTAAGTCTCCAAATTTGTAGAACCTGCACTTGTAATCATAACAAGTCATTTTAGATCCCTTTGAAGTTACGAAATGAACTCCGATGAACTGTACGAATGCATTTCGTTTACATGGGTCAAGGAAGGAATTATCCGTATGGGCGGGGCAAGGGAGACAACTCTTTCATGTAAATGATGTCCCATGGTTGACAACGTACGCCATTTTCGGTGCATTTTCGTCGATTGAAGTTTGAACAACCAAATTAATTAATTATGCTTAAGTTTGGAGCTCAATCCGTCAGTTAATTTCACGACAAATGTTCTTTGGCTTGCTTACATGGACTTGTATCAAAAATAAGTAAAGAATGTCACTGGATTCTGAGCTATGAATTTAACACGCTAAAGTTCAAGATTACCAATGTGATTCCCCTTTCCATAGCGACCACCTGTCTTCAAGCATAACAACCACTTTTGTTGGATCCTTTGGGTGGTCGTTATAGACGGGTTCCACTCTACCTCTATCTTTCTGTCTGTCTGTCTGTCTGTCTGTCTGTCTGTGCGTGTGTGTGTGTAGAGCGATTCAGACTAAACTACTGGACCGATCTTTATGAAATTTGACATGAGAGTTTCTGGGAATGATATCCCCGGACGTTTTTTTCCTTTTTTCGATTAATACCTTTGATGACGTCATATCCGGCTTTTTGTAAAAGTTGAGGCGGCACTGTCACACCCTCATTTTTCAATCAAATTGATTGAAATTTTGGCAAAGCAATCTTCGACGAAGGCCGGGGTTTGGTATTGCATTTCAGCTTGGTGGCTTAAAAACTAATGAGTCAGTTTGGTCATTAAAAATCGGAAACTTGTAATTAAAATTATTTTTTTTATAAAACGATCCAAAAACAATTTCAACTTATTCTTCGTCATTTTCTAATTCCAAAAACATATAAATATGTTATATTTGGATTAAAAACAAGCTCTGAAAATTAAAAATATAAAAATCATGATCAAAATTAAATTTCCGAAATCGATTTAAAAACAATTTCGTCTTATTCCTTGTCGGTTCCTGATTCCAAAAACATATAGATATGATATGTTTGGATTAAAAACACGCTCAGAAAGTTAAAACGAAGAGAGGTACAGAAAAGCGTGCTATGCAGCACAGCGAAACCACTACAGCGCTGAACAGGCTCGTCAGTTTCACTCCGTTTTGCACAAGCGGCGGACTAAGGTCATTGTGAAAAAATGCAGTGCGTTCAGTTTCATTCTGTGAGTTCGACTGAGCTTGACTAAATGTTGTATTTTCGCCTTACGTGACTTCTTTGATTTTGTGTGTGCGCTCATTCAGTCATTCATTTATTTTTTTCATGTTTTTGTGTACCCATGCTAACCTGGCAGTTGTCCTTCAAAGCTGTGTCATCATAATGTTAGAATTATCTGTGTCTCAGAGGTGAAGGCCACTGTGTTTGATCACGAGATACAACTTGAAGTCTCTTTTAAGTGTTTGTTAGGGGCGGGGATCAAGTTACAGCTTTGTTTACAAAATTCAGATAATTTATGACACTTTTGACAGACTAGACATGCAGCACACAGTTACTGCCCTGTGTTGTTGGTCTAATTGGTAGAGGCAGACAGGTAGACAGGCAGACAGGTAGACAGATGATGTGTGTATAAATGATACTACATGTGCACACCTGGTGTGGTAAATGGAGGCTCTATATTATCAGGTGATAAAACCTGTTTCACCAGTGTATCAAGACTAAAAGAGTAATGTTCTAATCTGTGGTCAAAGCTCTTGGAAGTAGACTGTGAGTCAGGGTAACATGAAAATTCCAAATAAAGTGTATTTTAGATGTGTGCACATCAAAAAGAAAAAATGTTCCCCCCCCCCCCCCCCCCTCCCTAAAAGGGAAAAATATTTTTAGCATGAAGTTTGTTCATCAAACAATACTACACCCCTCCCGTCTGAGTTGCGTAATATATGTTGTAAGTACTGTTCGTTTGAGAAATGTCAATGATCATCTTTTTGGGGTTTACACTTGCTTGCTGTGGGATGTTTAACCTGCGCTGATACTTTCACTCAAAACACTATTTCTTTCTAGCGTTCAGCCAGTAGTCAATGGCAAGTGTTTTAGCCCTAAACTGTGTTGAAACTGCAGTGAAAAGAGAAATGATTTAAACTCAGTGCTGGGGCTCCTTGAACATAGCTCCCGTGCCAGGGAGCCAGGGTAGGAAAAGATAAGATGCTGCTGACGTAGACTGTCTCCCTGCAAGACACTCGGGGCTGAAAGGTGTGAAAAAGAAGAGGGAGTGGAGAGCGAGAGAGAGAGAGCAGGCAGAAGAAGCCAGATGATGAGGGAAGAGAGGCCCATAGGTGGTGGGGGACTCCAATCCAGAGATGCACACAGAGAGCTGGGATGTTTTGCCCTGTGTAGGCAAGGCATGAGGAAGCCATGATGTAGGTATTGATTTTGTTTGGCTGGTCTTGATGCTGGCTGGCCAACTTCTCTGGCTGCTTGTGTGGGGCCTGGCTCCCCTCCCTATCTTCCCTTCAATTCCCTTTGCTCTCCTTCCCCCTGTCCCTTGTCCATATATATATATATTGCCTGCAATAGCCTCTGATCCCCCTTCAAAGTACCCCCTACCCTAGCTTAGCCTCCCAGACATGGAAGGCTTGTGTTTGTCACATACACATGCACACCTCCGCCTGGTTGAATGACAGATAGGCGAAGAGAGAGAAGTGTGTTTGTGTGGGTGTGTGTGTTGTCACTGTTGTGAAATTGGGAATGTTGTGGTTGCTGCTGTGTTGACCGTAAGACATTTTGGTCATTACAAGGAGGAGTTGGTTCTCTGTGATCTCTTTGCTGCGGTGTTGGGAAGGAATTGTATACCGCAACATTACTTCAACACATTGCCCTTTGCAGCGGAAAAGATCGTCGTTAACATACAAATGACACAATTAACAGGGCTTCACTGGTTGATCTCTGTTCCGCCTCAAAACACACCTCTCTTGGTCACCACATGTTCACACCTGCTTCACTGTGTTACAATTGTGTGCGCTCATGCATCACTTTTTGTATTTTTTTTCTCACTTCAGGCTATGCATTATTGCCTGCATAAAGGTGCAAACATATTGACACACACATGTTAGAGAGACAGAGAGAGAGAGCGTGCAAGCGCTGCATGCATAAAGCAGAGTAGTGTGTTCTATTCTGATCAACTCGTCTTCGGTCTCCCCTGTATCTCTCTTCTGTCCCTCACACACATTATACATGTGCACACACAATCACACATGCACACACTTTGTGGGCACAGAAAGGCATGTGCTTGCGCGATGATAGTTACAGGGTTTAGCCTGGGCGAAAAAGGCAATGGGACATTTGTCCCCCTCAGCCAAATTCCGATGGGACATACATGTAGTCGAAGGCAAGATGCACAAACGAGGCCTGTACGCGTTTTTTTAATTTTTACCAAAGATGCAAAATGGTGCAATATGGTGCCATCTGAGAATTAGCCGCTATATCGTTTTATCTATGGAAAGTGTACATTTGGTGGCGCAGTGGTACGTAATCTCAATGCGCCTTTGACGCACTGAAGGGAATAGTGATGGGACATTTTCAGATTTGATGCGCCAATGGCGCAGGGCGCACTAGTAAATGAAACCCTGTAGTTACAGCTTGATTACATGCACACACGGACTCGCACACACACACACACACACACACACACGCACACACACACACACACACACACATGCATGCACGCACACATGCACACCCAGACACACACACACACACACACACACACACACACACACACACACACACACACACACACATGCACACATGCACACCCAGACACACACACACACACACACACACACACACACACGTCACACAGATGTGTCAGTTAACTATTAGATGCTGGCCTGTTGATGGATGCCGTCAGCTTGGGATGAGGGACTGTCAGCTTTATTTTATTGTTATTAATCATAGTGTCAGCTTTCTTTTATTGTTTTTAATCGTAGGGTGACTCTGCAACAGTTGATTTTTCCCCCAGGCTATTTAATGGACTCAGTTCGTGGAATTGCCAGCATTAGAGCTGTTATTTTTACTGGCACACACGCGGCCAACTGTGAACAACATTGTGTCATCACTGCAGCATTACGCAGTAATAAGATAAATGCAGGGATTATATGACAAAATAACAGTTTATTGTATCACTTTATAAGCACTATTTTATTGTCAGTCTTTTCATGGCTGTAGCTTGAGCTTTGATTGTCATTTGGATATTTCTGTATCAAGTGAAAATTATCGATATTTTTTTTGTATCAAGTGAAAACTATCAATATTTCTGTGTCAAGTGAAAGATATCAGGAAAAGTCGTCCACTGAGATGAAGGAGTTGTGGAAAAGTCTTGGCTCCATGCCATGTGGATTCGGTCAGGGCTGTCTTTCCTCATTGGTTGAGTCTGTCGTTCACTACCGAGTGCTCTTACCAAGAAAATCTTTACCAGGATGGATGTTTTTGTGACCTGCTGTCAATTGATTTTGATGCAAACGCGCATGTTGTTCCTTTTTATAACAATTTTCCATGAGCATTTATTCACACTTTCATTCACCACAGAGAGAGTGCCATGTGTGTGATTTTTATATTTGGACTGTAGCGGCTTGACTGAGTGCATTATGATAATTTGTATATGGTGCATGCATGAGTGTGTTCATTTGAGCGGGAGTGAGGGTGGGAGTGAGTCTCAGAGAGAGAGAAAGAGAGAGAGAGAGAGAGGCGGGATGTGTGTGTGTGCGCACACATACATGTAACTCAAGTATGTGTCTGCATGGCATGTTGATGTTTAAATTGTGAAGTTGTTTTGGTTTTGATTTGTCACACTTGTTGATGCTAGTTGCTTGTCAAGTTGTCACTGCTTTAAGATAATTAAGCTCTGCATTGATATTAATACGTGTAACCCTCCCCCCCCCCCCCCCCGCGGGTTAGGGGGCAGAATTTACCCGATGCTCTCCAGCATGTCGTAAGAGGCGACTGACGGATTCTGTTACTCCTTTTACCCTTGTTAAGTGTTTCTTGTATAGAATATAGTCAATGTTTGTAAAGATTTTAGTCAAGCAGTATGTAAGAAATGTTAAGTCCTTTGTACTGGAAACTTGCATTCTCCCAGTAAGGTCATATATTGTAGTTTTGTACTACGTTGCAAGCCCCTGGAGCAATTTTTTGATTAGTGCTTTTGTGAACAAAAAACAATTAACAAGTAGCTCTATCCCATCCCCCCCCCCCCCCCCCCCCCCTCTCCTTTCCCCGTCGCGATATAACCTTTGTGGTTGAAAACGACGTTAAACACCAAATAAATAAATTGATATTAATGATATTGTAAGTGTAACTGGATCAAATAAGAGAGAGAAGTAAATAATCTTAACACTAAGACAGCAGTACGTGAGAGTGACACGGAACCAATTTTGTGGCACAGAAGACAATAAGGAGCAGTAATGAACAAGCATGCAAGAATTTCAGTTGTTACTAAACACATCCTTGCTTGTTTCAGATTTGTTGCAGTGCACAAACGAGCCCAACGTGTCCATTCCACAGCTGGCCGACCTGTTGATCGAGCGCACACAACACAACAACTGGGTGGTGGTCTTCAAGTCGCTCATCACAATTCACAACCTTGTCAACTATGGCAACGAGGTGAGCGCATCATTCTTGTTTGTGTATGTAAGTGTTTGAGTGTGTGTGTGTGTGTGTGTGTGTGTGTGTGTGTGTGTGTGTGTGTGTGTGTGTGTGTGTGTGTTGTGTGTGTGTGTGTGTGTGTGTGTGTGTGTGTGTTTTACTCCAGGTACATTATTTGTATGTGTGTGTGTGTGTGTGTGTTTTACTCCAGGTACATTATTTGTGTGTGTGCGTGTTTGTGTGTGTGTGTGTGTTTGTGTTTTATGCCAGATACATTATTTGTTACCTGTTGTTCTTGTTGCAGAGGTTCACACAATACCTGGCTTCCAACAACTGTTCTTTCAATCTCAGTGGGTTCGTTGACAAGGCAGGGGTCCAAGGTTAGTTATGTCTGATGCTGCGTGTGTCTGTCGGTCTGTCAGTCTGTCTGTCTTTGCTTGGGTTGTGGGCATGGAAGCTTGAAGACATTTTAAGTTGGAATGTTTAAAGATGAGGTGGGGAAGATATTCAGATAAAGACTTTGTTTCATTTTTTTTTTTAAACTATTCTTCCGACAGAAAACACCAATATATATCTGCAGATCGTTTTTACTGTAATTTTGGTTTGAACAGTTATTTAATTTCTGTTTAATCATGTTTTCATGTTTCTGGGTATGTTATTGTTAACACAACCACAAACCTTTTCCCTGATATTTTTCTCACTGTTTAAGGGCCAGGGGAATCAGGGGTCATGAATATTTGTCAGTTTGAATGGATTGGGTCTAGTTTTAAGATATGCCGTTTTTTGTTTTATGAGCAGGTTATGACATGTCCACATTTATTCGTCGCTATGCAAAATACATGAACGAGAAGGCAGTGTCCTACAGGCAGATGGCTTTTGACTTCTGCAAAGTGAAACGAGGGTAAGTGGACTAAGAGGTTCAACTGCAGTTACAGGCATGGGAATTGTCCGCGAAATAGCGGATTTCCGTGAAAAAGGAAATTACGTTTCAGCAAAAATAAAAAAATTGTCCGCGGCAAAAAAAAGGTAAATTAAATTATATGTATACTGTTGTCTCTCTATCCATTATTTGCTTACACGAAAACTATCAAAATATTGGTCTAAAATGTTCATTCGTTTTCCTTCCGGGGGGGATTCGTCCACCTGGTCCCCCCAACAGGGCTCTGCCCCTGTACCCTTCTGGGGCCTGGGCGGCCCCTGGACCTCGGCCTATTTTCAGAGTTTTTTCTATTTTGGAATTCCCATGCCTGAGTTAACAGGAACAGTTTTATGAAGCAGGGTGTTGAGAGTGGGATTGTACCCACTGAGGTTTTGGTCCCAACTCCAAGTGAACTTTTCTTTCTGCAGTTGTGTTTGGTTGGTATTCTCAGATTTCCTATAACTGTGAAAGCAAGCCTGTTAGTCTTCTTCTTCGTCTTCGTTCATGGGCTTAGACTCCCACGTTCACTTGTGTTTTTAGCACGAGTGGATTTTTATATACATGTATGACCGTTTTTACCCTGCCATTCGGGCAGCATACGCCGATTTCGGGGGAGGCATGCTGGGTATTTTCGTGTTTCTGTAACCCACCGAACTCTGACATGGATTACAGGATCTTTTCCATGCGCACCTGGTCTTGTGCTTGCGTGTACACACGAAGGGGGTTAAATCACGAGCAGGTCTGCACATAAGATGACCTGGGAGATCGGAAAAATCTCCACTCTTAAAAACCCACCAAACGGCAGCGACCGGGATTCGAACTCACGACCTCCCGATTAGGAGGCCGACGTCTTACCACCATGCCACTGCGCCCCTCAAGCCTGTTAGTTAGTTGTGATAGTTAAGGATCCTTGATGCAGCTTTAAGCATGGTAATTCAGCTTACGGCACACAAATTCACTTTTCAGCAGGGGAACATCTTTTGACTGATTCTGGGTAAAGCTGAGACATTTTGCAGGATATGTTTATAAGGAAAAAATGTTTACCTGGGACTTGGAATAACCAAGTAAATCCTGAATAAGTTGAGATTAATGCTAAAATCTTTGAGTGTTACTTCTTTAGTTTTGCATGCCATAGTTGTCAGTTAAGAAGGAATACTTAATTGCCATCAACTGACGGGCAAAGGTCAAATCAGTGGTGGTAGTAATACATCAACAGTTTGGGGAAATCTGTCAAATAAAATAACTTTGCTCTTTCCAGGAAGGACGATGGACTTCTGAGAACAATGAACGCAGAAAAGGTAAGCAATATGTACATGTGCATAAAAAGGGTGTCTTAAAAAAAAGTACCCAAAAAGACATTGAAACATCAGTACCAAGAAGTGGAAAAACTATATATATGTAAGCTAATACGCTAATATGTACCCCAGACCAAGAAACCTACAACAACTGAAGGCAAACATTCTCAGAGAAATCCAGAACATCCCACAGGAAACATTCCCCAATGTAATGAACAATATGGCAATGAGGATGCAGTCTGTCATTGGAAAACGGGGTGGCTACATTGATCACGTGGTGTGAAGAAACAGACGATCTCAACTGAAAGCTGTGAACTGGGGACAAAACTTCTATGAACTGACTACAATATCACACAAAAATGATTTCAATAAAGTTACTGACTTGTCTGTAGTATTGAAAGAAAGTCGGGTACTTTTTTTTGAGACACCCTGTATAATCTTACACGTTTCACAGATGGGAACTGTTGTGCTCGCTGTATGTCACAGTTTGTATGTGAATAGTCATTGTACATGGAGTAGATTTGAACGCAATATTCTCATGGGATGGTTGCAAGGGATGAAAGTTGCTACCAGAAAACCAGGAATTCCTGACGTGAAAGATTATTTCCTGACAGATTTCCTGAATTTCTACAAATGCAGGAAGCAAAAATATGATTAAAGCTGTAAAAAGATAAGGGTCATGTAAACCTATTTTTTCGGCTTGATCATTCTCAGCTTTCATCCCTTTGGCTGTGTCTGGGTTCCCTTGAGAATTTTATTTGAGATTACTCAGGGAGAATAAGAGTGGTTTCAAAACAACAAACAGCAAAGCAGACAGACTTTTTGTGGTTTTTTTTTGTGTTTTGTTTTTGGTCTTTACACCTGTTCCTTGTCCCTGTTCCTCTCACACCGCCCCGTCCCTGCACTCACTGCTCCAACCACCTCTGAATTTCGTTCCGCTGCCAGACTTGTCAATTTTACAGACGCTCCAGGGGGGGATGTCGGGTCGCTGCGGTAGCAGACAGAGACTTGGTAAATTCAAGTGAGCAGCAGTTAGTTTGTATTTCACTTCACCTTCTCTTATTACTGCCAAAAATTGATGTTCAGATATTGTTGTACCTGGACTTGCTGGCAGAGTTTCGTTTGGTGGTAAGTTTGTTAGTGTTTGAACTTAGGATTCACCTTTTAAAGAACAGTGTTGTCATAGATGTGTTTTTGATGAAAATGTTCTGATGAAACTTTGTTCTCCTCAACAGTTACTCAAAGCATTGCCAGTTTTACAAGCTCAGTTGGACGCCTTGTTGGAATTTGACGTAAGTGATCTTAAGTGTGTAGTTCCTACAGTCACGGCACAACCACTCACTCCCTTACACACACATGCATGGACGGACACGTGTCTGACAGACAAGCTGCAGGCATTTCAACCTGCAGATACCAAAACTACAAAATGAGTTCTCCCTTCCAGGGGAATTCCCACTACACTTACATTATAGGGTGGAGGGAGGAAAAGGGATACCTTATACTGGCCCAGGTGGAGGGAGGAAAAGGGATACCTTATACTGGCGCAGGTGGAGGGAGGAAAAGGGATACCTTATACTGGCGCAGGTGGAGGGAGGAAAAGGAATACCTTATACTGGCGCAGGTGGAGGGAGGAAAAGGGATACCTTATACTGGCGCAGGTGGAGGGAGGAAAAGGGACGGAGGTTAAGGCAGGAAGGAGCTGTCCCACTTTGTTGTTACCACAGTGCAGTCAGCAAAGAGCTTTCTCTCGGGGGGATAGACGATGTGATTGTCTAAACAGTGCATGCAAAACATAACATACACTGGAAGTGCTGAGATCAGACTGACTGGACCTGGGGTTCGGGGTCTCATTAACCGTGTTTATCCAATTCAAACAGTCAACTTTTCGCCAGCACAGACTTGCTACGGACTTCTCTTCTGTCAGTTTTAATCTTCACGAGGCTAGTTGTTGTTGTTCATGTTCTTGTTCTTGTTCTTGTTCTTGTTTTTGTTCTTGTTTTTACATTTAGTCAAGTTTTGACTAAATGTTTTAACATAGAGGGGGGAATTGAGACGAGGGTCGTGGTGTATGTGTGTCTGTCTGTCTGTCTGTGTGTGTGTGTAGAGCGATTCAGACTAAACTACTGGGCCGATCTTTATGAAATTTGACATGAGAGTTCCTGGGTATGATATCCCCGGACGTTTTTTTCATTTTTTCGATAAATACCTTTGATGACGTCATATCCGGCTTTTTGTAAAAGTTGAGGCAGCACTGTCACACCCCCATTTTTCAATTAAATTGATTGAAATTTTGGCAAAGCAATCTTCGACGAAGGCCGGGGTTTGGTATTGCATTTCAGCTGGGTGGCTTAAAAACTAATGAGTGAGTTTGGTCATTAAAAATCGGAAACTTGTAATTAAAATTATTTTTTTATTGAACGATCCAAAAACAATTTCATCTTATTTTTCGTCACTTTCTGATTCCAAAAACATATAGATATGTTATATTTGGATTAAAAACAAGCTCTGAAAATTAAAAATATAAAAATTATGATCAAAATTAAATTTCCGAAATCGATTCAAAAACTATTTCATCTTATTCCTTGTCGGTTCCTGATTCCAAAAACATATAGATATGATATGTTTGGATTAAAAACACGCTCAGAAAGTTGAAACGAAGAGAGGTACAGTAAAGCGTGATATGAAGCACAGCGCAACCGCTACCGCGCCAAACAGGCTCGTCACTTTCACTGCCTTTTGCACTAGCGGCGGACTACGTTCAGTTTCATTCTGTGAGTTCCACAGCTTGACTAAATGTAGTAATTTCGCCTTACGCGACTTGTTTCTTTCTAGTAATTGTTCTCTTTTTCAATCATCCTCCCATCATCATTATCATCTTGTCATCTTTTTAGAAAAAGTTGACAGATTTGTCTTAATTTGCATGTTGGATATGTATAACAAACCACTGTCATATAGCTATATGTCTGACTTGAGATTTTGCTTTTCATAAGGAACATGCAGCTACACTTAATAAGTGGTGTTTGCCTGACTGTCACAACCTTACCTAATGTATCTCTCTGGCATGTCATTTTTAAAAGAGCAAACATCATACATGAATTACTCTTTAATTTTTGAAAGAGCAAACATCATACATGAATTGCTTTTGTAATTTTTGAAAGAGCAAACAGCATACATGAATTGCTTTTGTAATTTTTGAAAGAGCAAACAGCATACACGTATTGTTTTTGTAACTTTTGAAAGAGCAAACAGCATATACACATTGCTGTTGTAATTTTTAATAGAGCAGACAGCATACACATATTGCTTTTGTAATATTTGAAAGAGCATACAGCGTAGACATTTATTGCTTTTGTGATTTTTGAAAAAGCAAACGGCGTGCAAGTATTGGTTTTGTAATGTTTCAGTGCACACCCAATGAACTTACGAACGGTGTGATCAACGCCGCCTTCATGCTCCTATTCAAGTATTGGTTTTGTAATGTTTCAGTGCACACCCAATGAACTTACGAACGGTGTGATCAACGCCGCCTTCATGCTCCTATTCAAGGACCTCATCCGTCTCTTCGCCTGTTACAACGACGGCGTTATCAACTTATTAGGTGAGCACACGCAGTAGAGGGGGATCTTCAGTCTGCACTCGGGAAGGAAGTGGTTGTGATTTTTCTAGTCTTTCTTGAGCAGGCATGAGGTACTGTTTATTTTCAAAGCACCATAGATTGTTCTTCAGATCCCCAAATTGCACAATTTTGAAGAATTAAAAGAAAAACACTTTTGATATTGTAATTATTTTCCCTACCCTGAATATATTTATTATTATTTTTTACATTTTATTTCATGATCTCATGCCTGCTGAGGAAGGTAGAGTCTGTGGAGTATGTGAGATTAGACGTTTTTTAAGTTATTTTAGTTTTAATGTTGAATTTTGTGCATAGTTAAGTTAGAGAGAGCCGTACTGCCTTTTGGTAAGGGGGACTCATGGTTTCTCTGGTTGTCTCCCTTACATTGGTCAACATGTATTTGCTTACTGCTCCAGGGAGGATGTTTGAAAGCACTTTTTATACACCACAGTTTGAGACCTCTTTGAAAATCAATTCTCAAGCATGAGCATTTATTTCAGGGCAAGATGCTAGTTGCTTAGGCTTATGAAATGCTGTCTGTATTAATGTTTTTTTGTTTTGTTTGTTTCAGAAAAATACTTTGACATGAACAAAAAACAGTGTAAAGATGCCTTGGACCTGTACAAAAAATTCCTGGTTCGGATGGAGAAAGTCTCAGAATTTCTCAAAGTTGCTGAGGTATGTATTGGTGATCTTTGAATTGAGGTTATAATTACACCCCCGGTATAGGGGTGTGTATAGGTTTCGCTCGATGTGTTTGTGTGTTTGTGTTCGCATATAGATCTCAAGAATGAACAGACCGATCGTCACCAAACTTGGTGAACAGGTTCTATACATTCCTGAGACGGTCCTTACAAAAATTGGGACCCGTCAAACACACGGTTAGGGAGTTATTGGTGGATTAAGATTCTACAAGGACTTATAGAGGGACATATTAATGGTCAAAGGGAAATAACCTTCTCAGTTGGTGGCAGTCAGAATGGTAAGGACGGGGGTGTTTTTCCTACCTCGGAGGAATTTCTTGTTTCTTATTTTTACTTCAATGGCCCTTGCAGGCACAAGTATATAGGCTGAGGATTGAGTTGTTTGGATTATTGCATGGGAACTGAAACGGTAAAGAAGAAGAGATATGGAAGAATGGTGCATGTTAATAATACAGGAAAATAAACACTCCTTTGAATTTTTCGATGCAAGAATGTACATGCACATCACATTGTCTCTTGCAGAACTTAGTTTCTCATGTATCATACTCTTGGTTATGAAGACAGACTACTATGGAATAATTCTGCTAGCTGGTATGACAGATGTCATTGATCCACATGTTTTCACAAAGCTAAACGAAGCAGTCCCCACACAAAAGAAACACTTTTGCCCACACACATTCAGAAGAATTCCAAATATCACACTGGGGAGGGGGCTTGGAGACAAAATCAGTTATGTACATGTATCTGAGTATGCAATTAGGTATACGCAGTGTTGTTCCTCGGCCTCGATCTTCAATCATTTACGCATACTTTTTACATTTAGTCAAGTTTTGACTAAATTGTTTAACATTGAGGGGGGAATCGAGACAAGGGTCGTGGTGTGTGTGTGTCTGTCTGTCTGTCTGTCTGTCTGTCTGTCTGTCTGTGCGTGTGTGTGTGTAGAGCGATTCAGACTAAACTACTGGACCGATCTTTATGAAATTAACATGAGAGTTCCTGGGAATGATATCCCCGGACGTTTTTTTCATTTTTTTTGATAAATACGTTTGATGACGTCATATCCGGCTTTTTGTAATGGTTGAGGTGGCACTGTCACACCCTCATTTTTCAATCAAATTGATTGAAAGTTTGGCAAGGCAATCTTCGACGAAGGCCGGATTTTGGTATTGCATTTCAGCTTGGTGGCTTAAAAAATAATGAATGAGTTTGGTCATTAAGAATCTGAAAATTGTAATTACATTTTTTTTTTTTAAACGATCCAAAAAGAATTTCATCTTATTCTTCGTCATTTTCTGAGTCCAAAAACATATACATATGTTATGTTTGGATTACAAACAAGCTCTGAAAATTAAAAATATGAAAATTATTATTGAAAATAATTTTCTGAAATCGATTTAAAAACAATTTCATCTTATTCCTTGTCGGTCCCTGATTCCAAAAACATATAGATATGATATGTTTGGATTAAAAACAAACTCAGTAAGCTAACCACTACCGCACTATTCTGCATGGCTTGTCGATTTCACTGCCTTTGCCACGAGCGGTGGACTGACGAAACTACGAGTATGTGGTCTTGGTGAAAAAAGCAGTGCGTTCAGTTTCATTCTGTGAGTTCGACAGCTTGACTAAATGTTGTTATTTCGCCTTACGCGACTTGTTTGATTTGTCAATTGTTTTGACCTAAGGCCGGTCGAATGTCCATTTTAACATGCCGCAGGATATCTCCTGGCACAACAATTTTTGTGTGGACAGGACATTTTGACCAATTTATATATATTTTGAATCCAGGTCCAACTGACCTATTGTCCTCTGTGTTTGGGAACAACACTGTATGTGAAGTGCTAAGTATATTAGCTGATTACATGGCAGAACAAGTAGAACAAGCTGACCATTTCTGTTTCAGAATGTTGGAATAGACAAAGGTGACATCCCTGACTTAGCGAAGGTGAGTGAAGCAAAGAGAAGATGAGAATAGCAGCGTCTGTATTCGTTTGGTGTAAATCGCTGTTGTAAGTCTGCCCTTTGTGCTTTCTTCAGGGGATGCATGATGTGTTGTGTCTGCCTTCACCTCTCACTGTGTGCGTGCGCCATCAAACCTTGTTTGTTTTGGGTAGAAAAAAAATAAAATCCAACAAATTGACCAACTCTGATTTGACTGATCCTGAAATGTACTGCAAGACAATTAGACTTTGAATACTTTATTATGTAGAATGAGAAAGTCATATGTTGTGCACTTTACAAACTCTTAACAGCATGTAAACTTTCAGTTGTAAAAAAAACCCATAAATAAAAATATTGTACATGACTGACAGGGAACGTTTTACATTTTCATAAAATTTGTTCCAGTGATAAATCCAACACTGTAAGCAGTATATTCTGGGGTCACGACAATGAATTAGTCATCAGTCAAATTGTTGTCGCAAATTAGTTGATGAGATTTAATTTGCTGTCATGTTCTGTTTTCAGCCGTTTCATTTTGTTTTGTTGTAGAAAGTTTTGTTTGAAAATGCATGTCCTAATTGTCAATATTTTTGTTTCATTTGGATGCATTTCGCCTTGCTTGTTTTGTTAGCACATTCTTACTTTTCTTGTAGTTCAGTTAGGAAAAAAGGCAACAGAGAGGCAATATTTTTTATTTTTTTAGTGCACCAGAAAGCACTAAACAGAATGGAATGCATGTTGTCATTAAAACTGGTTGTATTCAACAAAATTCGCTGAAACTGGGAAGCCTGAATGTAGATTTTGTCACGAAAAAGCTTTGGATAAACTAGGTTGGGTACATTTCAGATTTGCATGGTCTGAATGCTGAATCTTTGTGTGACTCATGAAGGAATATGGTTCATGGCATTTGGCAGGATTAGTTTCTTATAGCCTGACATATCCAGCTACTTTTATTATTTATAGATTTAATGCTTGGGTTGAAAATGTAAAAGGTAGAGAAGGAGAAAATTCTTTATCTTTCCAGTAATGTATTTAATCACGTAGGAATAAATAGTTGAGAATTTGTTCAGCTGGTGACAGTTCTGCATCCTCCAAAAAGTGAATGTCTTGAGCACAATATGAGAACATTTAGTTGGATCACAACTGCAAGCTTACTCCTTTACTAACTTGTGTGCTTGTTGTAACAAGTTTACCAACACCAATCACTGTGTGACAGTTTAAACTTAAACCCAGTTTTCTTCCCTTCATCTTTCGAGTGCTATAAAGAGAGCCTGTCAGTATCACACAACAGTGGGGGCCCGGGTAGCTCAGATGGTAGAGCACTGGACTTGTGATCGAAAGGTCGCTGGTTCGAATCCGGGCCGGGACGGACACAGGTCAACTTTATGTGCAGACCCAGAGACGGTATCCATCTCCCACCCCCGTGTCACCACGTAAAAGACCTCGGTCATTAAAACCCAGGAATATGCCCCTAATGGCTTTGCCGTGAGGGCGTAAAACTTGAATTTCTATCCCCACACAACAGTCCATTGTATGGACACAGAATGCGTCAAAAAGGACAATGTCTGTTCCATGTTGATCGTGTTTGAAACAGGATGAGGATGGAGAGAAAGTGTCACTAGGGCTGACGTTGCAGCAGGTATACAAAGCAGCCCTCCCAAAGTTTGCTCCAGAGTTATGATTTTTTGTCCAGATTGCCCTCAATTTCCTTGCCTATCCTTTTGAAAGCCTCTCCTCACCCGTTTAAATTGACCAATGAAATTTGAGTGATCTGGGCCCGAGGTGCATGAAGCGAATCTGTATGCCACCCAAAGGGGTGCTACACACCTGCCAGTTGGGATTGGTTCTAATCGAGATTTGTTGTGATTTGAACCAATCGGACCCCGTGGCTGATCGTTGCCACTCAGTTGGGTGGCAACAAGTTTCGCTTTGTGCGTCTCAGCCCTGGATTCTAAGCCCAAACCCAACAGTTTTGAACGACATTCTACAGAATTATTTGAGGCACATAGAGATGATAGGATTTTTTTTAAAGTCTGCAAGCAGGTAAGGTGCGTAGTAAATTGATCTTGAAAGCTGCTTCAGGTGTGATTCTGATTATGAGTCATGTGACTCATTTTCACATTTTCGCTTTTCTCGGATGTCCTCCTCGTTTGATACATAGAGAATACTATAACATGGACTCCTGTGGGATACCAGGTTAACACAAGTTGATTTGTTTAGTATTGAGATGCGAGTGAAAGCAGTCAGTTAATGGTTTGCTTTTGACTGAAACAGGTTATTACGGTCAGCAAAGTTATCACTTGTGATGAGTGCTTTGTCATCATCAGATACTGAAATTAAACAAACAGAACTCCAGCTTTTACATATTATTTCACCATGTGAACTGCCAAGCAATCTCCCTCATGTGTGTCCCCTAGCTCACCCTCACACTCCATCCCCCCAATCCCTTACCCATCCCCCTGAAATGCAAAAAAAAAAAAAAGAGTATAAAGTGGACTGATGAGACACTCAAAAAAGATGGAATGTGGAAGTATCTCTGCCCAGCAGTCTTTCTAACTATTAGATTGATACAAGTTAGATTAAGTTAGTCTGCATGCTTGTAGCGTTCTAACCTGTTTGTGTAGACACTGTACCATATATTTTTCTATTCTTTGTAGCAAGTATCTTTGTTTTGACTTTTGTTAGACCAGTGTGGTCAGATTTTGTTTTGGTTTTCAGGGGTTGAAGAACCAATCGTCCTCAGTAAGTGTGAGTTCAGTTCCGTGGCTTGTACTGAAGTGCCCTTTGAGAGAGCAGACTTATTAGAGCGTTTCAGGCATGCAAGCAACTAACGTTAACATAAATTAAGCTATCTGTACAGCTCAAAACTTCATGCCAGAATTGAATAGTTTGTCCCTGGAAGTGGCTTGGCTTAAAGCTTTTCTCTCTCCCCCCTGCCTTCTGCTCTTTTAACTTATGTACAGTTGAAATGATCTTCCATAGCATGTTGAAAGCGTGAAAAGTAGATTAACTTTGTAATCTGCTAGATTGCTCTACAAGGTGTGTTTGGCATGAGTCACTAAAACATGCATAGGTGATGCAGTCTTTTAGTTCTTAAAAAAAAAAGTGAATGCAGTTTTGCCTTGGAAAATTCCTATGTCCTGCTACGCGTGATCATCCTTTGAAGAAAAAGGAGATGCCAAGGAGAATTACCATTATTGTCAGTTAGTCTTTGGATTGTATTTCATACACGCTATGAAGATGATTGAGAAATGACAACAGTCAGTTCATGTTGTGAATTAGCCACACATTTTAAAGATAACCTTTTGCTTGAGCATGATTTTCATTGGGTCAAGCCACCCATTTATACTAAATAAGTAAGCTTGCAGTACTCTTGCCTGGATAAAAACAAACAAACAAAAACATACAGAAACCAGCAAAGCATATTGGTGTGTGTGAAGCACTTTCCCATTGCATTTTTCTCTCTCTTTCTTTTTGCCTTTCAGATCCGGGATTTCCCATGTATTTCTTCTGCAGTGTTGATATTTTGTTATATCACCTTCCTCGGCTGTTTATAAACTCAGTTGAAACTTCAGAAAGAAAGAATTCAGCAAGGAATAGTATTAACATTGTGACTAGTAAACTGTAAGCGTCATTGCTTTTAGTGAAGTGATTTTGATACAGTTGTGAGCCAGAAGACTATCGGATAAGCACTTTGGTTTGTACATTGTACTAGGGTCTCTCTTGCCTGTATCAATAAATATGTGCGTAGTGTACACCTATCTAGAAGCAACATCCATGGCAGAAAATGCGTTGTATGTATATGTACAGCCTGTTCCAAAAGAAACGCAACCCACCTGTTTCCAAAATCAAAGTGCAAAATTTATTTCGCAAATAATATTTCATGAAGTTACATATTTCATTTTTGGTACATTTCCAAATCACAACATGTGGAACAAAACAGGTTTAACAATAAAAGTGGAAAACAATGACAATTGAAGCAAAATTTATGTCCCTTTTCTGACGCAGCTGTCTTTTCTGCGTTTAATAACGGATGTGTCCTCCACCAGCGTTTCTTTTGCAAATAATATTTCATGAAGTTACATATTTCATTTTTGGTACATTTCCAAATCTTTTCATGACCTGACTGACTGCTTGGGCCGTTTAGCCAGCGGCAAGCATGCCAATAGCACGCTCTCTTTCATTTTTAGACAAACGAGGCATTCTGCCGTCAGTCCAGCTGAAGAAGTCACTGCTATTTTCTACTGTATTGCCAGCTCAGTTGAAACTTGAGTTGTCCCTATGTCGTCACGTATGTAACTTCATGAAATATTATTTGCAAAATAAATTTTGCACTTTGATTTTGCAAACAGGTTGGTTGCGTTTCTTTTGGAACAGGCTGTATATTTATCTTGCTAAATAACACCATTTCTGCGTTGCATGTAGGTAGTGTGGAACTGTATAAGTTAGATTAGGACAGTAGACAGTGATGAAATGTATTGAAGAGATGTTTAACAAATATGCTGTACAGTACAGCTGTTATCTGCCTTCAAATGCAGCACAGGCAGTACATGTATTTTTTTATGAGCTAAACCAAAGTTCTTTTTTTTCTGCGAATATAACCTAGCTAGTAACTGTTTTTGCCATAATGCACGAAAACTGTTACGATTGACAAAGAAGGAACTATTCAAGATTGGCTGAGAACGTTTGCAAAATGCACCTATGAAACCAGGTATTTTCAAACAAGTTCTTCCGCATGATTTGAAGGCGTTTCATGAAATCAATGTTAACTTTCTGTGAAGTGAAAATTGCTATTAAGGCATGGTTTTTCTCTTTTGTTGTACATTCTTCCTCGTTAACACAAAACAAAACTAAGATGAACTTCAGGAGTACATTGTATGATGAATGTATGTGGATGTGAAGTTTAAATTATTTCTTTGATTTTCAGTAGGTGTTGGTCCTGTTAAGCCTCTTACAATTTCTGCCCTTACATCATTCCCTTTTCTAATAGTTTGCCCTACACCATATCCCTATGTATGATATTCCGGTGGAATGGTCAGTACTGTACTGTTAAAATAGACTGAGAAAAACATAATGGGCAGAGTAAGATGAATCTTAGCACCTTGATCCAGACACTGATGTTCCAACAATGACGCTGAAGTATCAGTGTATGCAGGCTTGTGGTCAAAAAGATGGGGACACAAATGTGGCAACACATATAGGAAGAAAAGGAAAGTTTGTTTACTGCTGTTGAAACTATTAGTGAAAAAAGACAAGCTGTTATTCCTTACGCTCTCCCACTTTTGAAATCTTTGTTTAGGATGGGGGAAGGTCCTACTGAACTCTTTATCTTGCATGCCATGTAATCCTGACAAGTATATATATGTTAATATTATTTTTTACCACATTTTCAGAAAGTTTGGTAAAGCTTTTTTTAAATGATATTTTTGTAAACTCTGTTACAGACTTGATAAGCCAAGTGCTCAAATTTCAAAGCACACAGTGGTACTTTTCCACTAGAATCAAGATGTACTTTCAGCAAGGAATGAAATACTCATATCAAGTTCTTTTGAAGTGTTATTTGCATTGAAAGTTTGTGTTTAATACATGTTTTATTTCCTGCACGCATGGTGTGTGGTTGATATATTGGCAAACAGTAGAAGTATGAGCTGCAGTTTATGGCATAGTGTGCCATGCAGTACATAGTGATCTGTGATGCCACTTTATGGCATCGTTTGTCATGCAGTACATGGTGTGCTACATTTTATGGCATAGTGTGATCTTCAGTTTCTGGCATAGTTGGTCATGCAGTAAATAGTATGAGCTCCAGGTTATGGCATAGTTTGTAATTCAGTACATGGTTTGAGCTGCAGTTTATGGCATATCTTACCATACATGACATGATGAAGGCTGATCAGTTCATAGCATAGTGTTCCAAAAAATATGCAATGTGAGCTGCTGATAGTGGCAGCTGGGGTTCCATACAGTACACATGTTTCAACTGCTGTTCTTGGCATGATGTTCCATGCAGTACATAGTGTGAGCTGATCAGTTGATGGCATAGTGTTCCAAACAGTATACAATGTCAACTGAAGTTCATGTTACAGGGTGCCTGCAGGAGGTATTGTATTTTCAGCTTACAGCCATGCAGGTGCAGTTCATGGGTCGCTGTTTCATAAAATACGTATCCACCTGCAGTGCATTGTGCAGCTATCCTAAGCTATGCCTGTGTAACTGCACACAGTAAGTGCAGTGTAGGAATAAATGTATGCAGTTTATTTGTACCATACATGTATTATTAAAACTGTATTTGATGGCATCGGTTTAAGATGGAAGCTTGTGATTGCAGGCTCCAGCCAGTCTGTTGGAAGCGTTGGAACAGCACCTGGCATCGTTGGAAGGGAAGAAAGGGGGTGCAGCTCCCGTCACCAGCTCTGCCAAGTGAGTACACTCTGTGTTTTTTTGTGACATTGCTGAGTTCTGACAGTCCTCCCTCCCTATCTCCTTAAAATGCTTGAGCGTTAATTGGGAGGTTGTTGGGAGGTGTCCTCTCTGCTGAGGGGTCTCGCCACGTTGCTGGTGCCACTGTAGTAGCATTTTATTTTATGTGGATAAATTTAGTAGCTTTCATATTTGTAGCTGGTGGGAGAAATGTGCAGCAAGTTCTTTTTTCTGTGCAGGTGTTAAAGTCATTCAAACTTAGTTTATAACATGGTGTTCGACTTTTCAGACCTGCGGGCTTCTCCTCAGCACTGAACACAATGACGACCAACAGCAGTGCGTTCAACATCAGCGAGACGGAGAAGAAGAAGATTCTGGAGGAAGAGAGTCGGTACCTACAGCAACTGAAGGTGAGAGAGGCTTGTGGAAAAGGGCGTTTTCCTGTGCTTTTCATCTGCTTTGGTTGTGTTTGGTGGCGGTCTGTGTCTTTTGTCTTTTGTTTTACTCTCCATTTGAATCTTTCATCTTTGTGGAAGCAGTTGGTGAGTAGACAGCAGTACCAGTTCTTCAAATATTTTGTGTTTTATTCTTATTTTTAATATTATTGAAACAAACTGTCTAACAGGTGGCGGAAATGATTTGAATTTGTTTGTTCACTTGTTCATGTATTTGTTTCTTTGTTTGCTTGAAGATATATTGAAGAGTAAGGTTCCGCATCACAGCAGAATCTGCCTGGAATATTAATGATAACAGAGCAGTTAAAATAAGTGTCAGATTCCAGGCATGAGAGGGAGGCCGGGTTCAAAGGAACAGGGTATGGGAGGGTTGCAGGGGTTGAGAATAGGTCTGGTTGTCATTTGCACTGACCCTCACACAAGAGTGCTTGGGTGGGGCATAGACCATTTATCCTGGACCGCCAACTAGCTCTCTCTCCGCTCTTTCTCTCTATTACGAGGTAGCGGCCTCTCGCATTTAGGAACCTACGCTTACAAGCCTTTCAGAAATCAGGGGGACGTGATATCCGGTGTCGATTGTAAACATGGACGAAGTTGCCGAGGTAAGTTCTGAAAATGCTAAAATAAACTCAGCAAAAGTGCATATGGAACATGTTTTTCGATGAGTTTTGTTAAGTTTAGTTTGGAGTTTTGGAAAATCCAGTTCATTGTCACCTCCCATTGTCACAAATAACTGGAGCGTGCTTTCTTTTCACTGTCTTCGAATCGCTGGCCTTTCAAACCGGACGCGACGCGCCCCTGGAAGTCGAGAGTCGTAACCTCGAAGGGTCACGTGACGAGTTGGCGGTCCAGGCTATTTGGTCTATGGGTGGGGAGAAAATCTTACTTGAGCATTGTTGCAAGAAAATGAAGTAGAATAGCTTCACTGAAACATGATTTTGATCATATTTAGTCAAGAACATTTTTTGATGCTTAGCTTGAAATTACCCCAAATTTAAGCTCACCAAACCAAGCCTGGAAGGGATGATACTTTAATTAATCCCGGTGTGTTGCCGTGTGCATCTTGTGCATGAAGGGAATATTGCGCTGTATACCTGCGACACTGACCCTGCAATTGTCCGTCTTTAACGCTGTCTCTTCTGCTGCTGGTTTAATAATTTGCTCTCTTCCTGCAGTATTAACTTTCATTTTTTGCATTTGGTCGTGTGGTGATTTTTTCCCCTAACAATTGGCACTGTGGCATCTAAAACGGAAGGAGAAAAAAAGGTCTTGAATTTCGTTATTTTTTTCTGTTTTATTTTATTTTAGTTTGGGGAAAAGTAATGGTTCCTTTTTATTTCTCTAACCTGATTATATATTTAGTCAGTTGATGTGGGCAACTCATATTCACTAATTCAGCACTTGCAGAAGTTAAACCAATAAAATGTGTATGTTAATTGCCGACAAGTATACATTTATGTATGTTTTAGTTTTTACTGGTATTATAAAGGAAAAAATTTAACCTTTTTGTTGTGCTACTCGCTCAGTGAATGACAGAACGTGCACACACAAATAAGGATGTACATCTGTTGTTCTGAGTCAGTTTTGCATCATTGTATTTACATGTGTTTGCATTAGGCCAAAAATAAAAATAGGTCTGTTTACGGTAACCCGACCGACCCTAGTTTTTTCGCGCGACCCTAGACTTTTTTTTGGCATTTGGGGAAGAAAAAAAAATCTTGTTTTTTTTGCAAAATAACGTAAAAATATGGTTTTTTGGAGAAAAAAAAAAGAAATCCCGACCTACCGACCCTATTTTTTGGGCCTATGTTACCGTAAACAGACCTATTTTTTTTTTGTGGCCTTATTGAGGACTTTTTTTTAATGAGATTTCTATAATAATAATAATAATAATAATAAATAACTTTTCTATAGCGCGAGTCCCATCAATTGGCTCCAGGCGCTTTACAAATTCATTATAGAATAAACTAGCACAAATCAACAAGCATACAAAGCATACATTTAACTGAGACATAACACCAAGAACCCAAGCACTAAGCAAAACTTAGCGTACAATGTTAAAAGTACACACACACACACACACACACACACACACACACACACACACACACACTCACACACACACACACACACACACACACGCACGCACGCGCACACACAAAGATACCATTGACAAAGAGACCATAAAGCACATACAGGGTAGAGAGTTCCAAAACAGAATAGAGTTGTGGAGAGTCTACTCAGGCTAAGCAAAGGCTTTACGAAACAGGTATGTTTTGAGTTGGGTTTTGAAGGAGGAAAGGCTGCTGGAATCACGGATAGAACTTGGAAGCGAGTTCCAGACGGTCGGAATCTGGTACCTAAAGGTTCTTTCACCAAAGGTCTTGGTCCTGGTTTTGGGGATGCGAAGGAGTTTTTCAGAGGAGGATCTGAGAGAACGGGATGGCTCGTAGATACTGAGGGAATGGGACAAATAGGGGGGGAGTGATTTCTCAAAACAGCGGTACCCTAACAGAGCGAGCTTGTACTCGATTCTGTACTTCATAGGAAGCCAGTGAAGGGTGGTAAGTAGGGGAGTGACATGGTCTTTCTTAGACTTCTGCAGAATGAGCCTTGCAGCACTGTTCTGGACTCTCTGTAAGCGATCAAGTTCTTCAGTGGGGAGGCCGGCAAGCAATGAGTTGCAGTAGTCAAGTCGACTCAGGATCAGAGAGGAGACAAGTTGAACAGTGGCTTGGAGTGTCAGGAATGATCTGACAGAGGAAATCTTGCGCAACTCAAAAAAGGCACATTTACAAACAAAACTAATGTGTTTTTGCATTGTCAGAGCAGAGTCCAGGTACACGCCTAGGTCCTTAACAGCGGTTTGGGAAACAATCTGAGTGTCGCCTATTGTCAGGGAAGTACAGTCAATCTGATTTAAAGCATGCCTTGAGCCTGACAGCATCACCTCAGTTTTTGAGTCATTCAGCTTGAGTTTATTGTCTATCATCCAGTCTTTAACTGACTCAATGCAGCGCTCAGTGTTTTTAACCACTTTTGGAAAATCACTGGGGGGAGCAGAATCCTCTATTTGGGTGTCGTCGGCATACTTGTGGTGTTCGCAGCCATGCCTCGAGATGACGTCAGATAGGTCCTGTGTATATAGTGTATACTGTGAGATTCCAGCTTTACTTCTAGTGGAAATATGTAAGCCTTTCAAAGTAAAGTGGACTTTCACCAGGTGTACACCATGAACAAAAGAAAGGAAAAGGAAAGAAGGAAAAACAAGACAGAGAAAAATTATTAGTTGCAGTACTTTTCAAATTCTTTGTGAAATGACTTTAAGCGGTAGTTACTTGTATATGATATGCGAATGAGGTTTGATTTTAGAAAGTTTTTGAAAGTCAGCAATCAATGAATAGTTTTATCTCTTTTAACTTTTGTTTTTGTGAATGAAATTGTTTACCGTGGATGTGCCTTTGTGTCTCCCACCTTTTTATTCTGCTGTGTATTTTGTGAGGCACATTTGGAATTTTGAAGGTCTTGCAGTTTGAAACCTTGTTGAATGTATCCAATTTGTGCGCTTTGAGCCTTTTCTGTGCGCAGGTTTTTTGCTCAAAAGGGCATCCAAATGTACTGATAATTCATGAACCTGAAATTCTTTTCTTGAAAGCAAAAAAAGCCATTTTCTGTTTTCTCTTTGCCAAATATACTGCTGTTAGTAATATGTATACTGTTTCATTGTTTAATCAAGTATCTCTATTAGAGTGAATTTCAAACTCACAGAATTGAGGGTATAGTTAAATTATGTGAACTGTTTGGTCATCATTTTTATCGTAGAGTAATTGACACATATCAGTGTACCTCTTTTTATTGTTCACACTTTGAGACTGCTGAGAAAAATTTGTTTAGAAAAATCTGACACTGATCAACATTCCAAAAATTTTAGATTTTGTATCAAGGTGTTTTTGTTTGAGAATATATTGTTTACTGCTAAATGTGGGTGTTAAAGAAGAAAATTAAGCTAATTATTGCTGGTGTTTAGTTCATGATGACCAGATTATTTCTTTACGTAACACTGTGCCTGTTCATTTTTTTTTTTTAGGGGGGGGGGGGGGGGGGGGGGGGGGTGGGCAGGTTGGTAACTGCTAAATGTTAGTGAAATGGAAGCTGGTGTAGCCATCATTGACAGTCCATGATGACCAAATACTTGCTCACACAGGCATGTTTCTCTCTCTCTCTCTCTCTCTCTCTCTCTCTCTCTTCTTGTCTTTGATCTTGCTCTGTCTTGTAGTGTGGGCAAAAGGCTGTACTAAAATGCTAGCATCACTGACTGTTTTCATGCTGGCTTTCTCACGCCTGCCTCCTTTCGGCTTCCCAGCCTACCGACTCGGAGCCTACCGCTGCCGAGCCTGGCCTTGACCTTTTGGCCTCCGAGGCCGATGACACTAGCGTTGTGAATGTGAGTAACCGTGGTAACCTCACAATACTACCCCAGACCTTGCCTGCTGACCTTCACCTTTTTCCCCTGACCTTTTTGAGTACTGTAGAACAACAAGGCGTTTGAGTTATCGGTACATTGTGCCTGCCGTACTACCTGGTAGATTTATTCACAGCACACACTTTTGCAGCGTTTTCAGTTCTCTGTCTGTTTTCCTCACCTATACAGTTTTTTATTGCTGCATTGGTTTTATTGTGTAGTTTAATGTCTTTCGTTTTTTTTTTTTTTAGCCCTTTGTACTTCACATCTGTGTTGTATTCTCTTCTTTCATCTGTATTCTGTCTTTTCTGTCTTGTTCTTATTCAACTAATTGTCTTTTAGTCCTTATTCACCCTCAAGTACTGGTTTATTTCTTGATGACTGTCTCTCTCTTTTCCCCCCGCGGGTTAGGGGGAAGAATTTACCCGATGCTCCCCAGCATGTCGTAAGAGGCGACTAACGGATTCTGTTTCTCCTTTTACCCTTGTTAAGTGTTTCTTGTATAGAATATAGTCAATGTTTGTAAAGATTTTAGTCAAGCAGTATGTAAGAAATGTTAAGTCCTTTGTACTGGAAACTTGCATTCTCCCAGTAAGGTAATATATTGTACCACGTTGCAAGCCCCTGGAGCAATTTTTTTATTAGTGCTTTTGTGAACAAGAAACAATTAACAAGTGGCTCTATCCCATCTCCCCCCTCCCCCTTTCCCCGTCGCAATATAACCTTCGTGGTTGAAAACGACGTTAAACACCAAATAAAGAAAGAAAGACCCTCAAGTACTGTTTTATTTCTTGATGACTGTCTCTCTCTTTCCTGTACTTGGTCCTCCACATTAATTCTCTCTTAGCACTACAACTATCTCCTTAGATTTGGGTGTTGATTTACACACAAACTACAGGGTGGATGTTATTTCAAATCTGCTTGAACATATTTTGTGCATGTGCTGAATGTTGCCACAGTGTGACTTACTCTTCTTGTGCTTGTTGCTATGACAGAACCTGCAATGGGTCTGACTGCATTGTGTCAACAAGATGTACTTATAGCTAGAATACTCATTTCCCCCACTTTATTTTCAGTGATTACCTTTGTACTTCTTTACATTGCATGCCTGTATACACATTTTAAGAGTACCCATGTGTCAGTCCTTCTGTGTTTGAAACTTGACTCGGTTTACAATCATTCAGGCTGTGTTTTACGCACACAAATATCTTCCGGTACATGTATTACTTGTTCAAGATGACAATGAAAATGTACTCGTTCATTGTTATTTTGTTCCTGTTTTTCTCACCTGCTGTCTCTTGTTCCTAGTCTAGTATTACTTGTTATTGTATAACATGAAGTGCATGAGGTGTTGAAAGCGGAAGTTGCTCACCACTGGATCAGGCAGGTGGGAAGGAGGGGGGCGAAGAATAGTATCCTACGGTATTACTTGTTATTATGTGACATGAAGTGCATGAGGTGTTGAAAGCGGGCTTTGCTCACCACAGGCAGAGGCAGGTGTGAAGGAGGGGGGCGAAGAATAGTATCTTACAGTGTTATTTGTTGTTATTGTGTGACATGAGGTGTTGAAAGCGGGCTTTGCTCACCACAGGCAGAGGCAGGTGTGAAGGAGGGGGGCGAAGAATAGTATCTTACAGTGTTATTTGTTGTTATTGTGTGACATGAGGTGTTGAAAGCGGGCTTTGCTCACCACAGGCAGAGGCAGGTGTGAAGGAGGGGGACGAAGAATAGTATCTTACAGTGTTATTTGTTGTTATTGTGTGACATGAGGTGTTAAAAGCGGGCTTTGCTCACCACAGGCAGAGGCAGGTGTGAAGGAGGGGGGCGAAGAATAGTATCTTACAGTGTTATTTGTTGTTATTGTGTGACATGAGGTGTTGAAAGCGGGCTTTGCTCACCACAGGCAGAGGCAGGTGTGAAGGAGGAGGGCGAAGAATAGTATCTTACAGTGTTATTTGTTGTTATTGTGTGACATGAGGTGTTGAAAGCGGGCTTTGCTCACCACAGGCAGAGGCAGGTGTGAAGGAGGAGGGCGAAGAATAGTATCTTACAGTGTTATTTGTTGTTATTGTGTGACATGAGGTGTTGAAAGCGGGCTTTGCTCACCACAGGCAGAGGCAGGTGTGAAGGAGGAGGGGGATGAAGCCTACTTGGAGGAGACAGCAGGACTGCGCGAGGGCCTGGAGCTCATAGTTTGTTTCTTTTTATGGCCCGATGCAGTGAAACAGAGTGAAACAGAGTGGCTTCTTGGCTGGTGGTGATGGGTACATGACTTGCATTTGAAAAGTGTGCTGACTTGTGGTATGTTGCTACTAGCTGTCCACGAGGACACAGGGAACTGAATTTAAAGTATGAAAGAAAATGATCATGACTTGCATTTGAAAACTGGTATCTTGCTGCTAGCGTTCCACTAAGAGGAATGGACCTGAATTTACAGTATGCATTGAAATGACCGTGTGGCTGTTTACTTATAAATCAAACAAAAATTTTGGTTTCTGTATCTTGGAGAAGAAAACACTTTCATTAAAAAAAAGGCAGAATAAAACATTAAAAAATAAATAAATATAGAGTTAATGAATAAATATAAAGAAAACAAATGTGTTTGCAAGTGATGTACCCATCATGTTCTCTGAGAAGTCACTGATTAAACATGGCTTATGTATTCTTCCTTCTCCTCTCTGCAAAGTTCCACTCCCCCGCTGACTACCCACAATGCACACAAAGATTAAGGGGGTGGGGGTCTGGGGAAGTGGAAGTGAATTTTGGGAGCACCATTTTTCTTGCATTCAAGTCGCCTCAGCACTAAGACCTGCCTTTTTTATCGTTTGATTCCTTTTTTTATACAAGCACAAGAAATATCCATTAGGTGGAATGAGCTACATTTCTATTAGAAAAAAAAGGATGAAAGTTTCAAAGAAAAATTAACCAAGAAAGTATGTACGTAAGTCTGAAGTTGTGGATGAAGAGAAACTTTTTTTTTAATGTTTCTGAATACAGATTACATTCCAAAGACTGTGTTGAGGAAATACTGACCCTTTTATGTCGCCCTGGTGCAGTGGAGTTTTCTGAAGAGGTCGATTGTGAAAAGATTTTTGTATTAAAGCGTGCGAAAAATACAATTATTTGCACACCTGAGGAAGAAAAGGCATGAAAGGAAGTGGCCCTTTTCCGAACCTGGCACAATCTTTCAGCAGCTGAAAGTGTCATTGGAACATTTCAACCTTATCAGTTCTTTGGGAAGACCCTATAAATGTGGTCTTTCAGGCAAGTCGCACCCTTCAGGTAGTAAGTGAATAGGTAGAATGGTCAACATTTTAAACAGATTTCATAGACCCATCCACTCAGTCACTCACTTAAGTGGGCGGGGATGTAGCTCAGTGGATAGCGCGCTGGATTTGTATCCAGTTGGCCGCTGTCAGTGTGAGTTCGTCCCCACGTTCGGCGAGAGATTTATTTCTCAGAGTCAACTTTGTGTGCAGACTCTCCTCGGTGTCCGAACACCCCCCGTTTGTACACGCAAGCACAAGACCAAGTGCGCACGAAAAAGATCCTGTAATCCATGTCAGAGTTCGGTGGGTTATAGAAACACGAAAATACCCAGCATGCTTCCTCTGAAAGCGGCGTATGGCTGCCTAAATGGCGGGGTAAAAACGGTCATACACGTAAAAGCCGTGGGAGTTTCAGCCCATGAACGAACAAACAAACTCACTTAAGTTTTGTGGTCATTATCGATCAGAAGTTGAATACAGTATCTTTAATAAGGCATCCCTTTTCTTGCTTGTCGGGGGTGTGACATAAAAACCCAGGGTGTGGTAACTCTGTGCCTCTTTTTCCTAAGCCTTGGTTTTATAAACGCGCAAAGCCAGAGTGATACAGTGATAGCACCTGCAAAGCCAGAGTGATAAAGTGATAGCACCTGCAAAGCCAGAGTGATACAGTGATAGCACCTGCAAAGCCAGAGTGATACAGTGATAGCACCTGCAAAGCCAGAGTGACACAGTGATAGCACCTGCAAAGCCAGAGTGATACAGTGATAGCACCTGCAAAGCCAGAGTGATACAGTGATAGCACCTGCAAAGCCAGAGTGATACAGTGATAGCACCTGCAAAGCCAGAGTGACACAGTGATAGCACCTGCAAAGCCAGAGTGATACAGTGATAGCACCTGCAAAGCCAGAGTGATACAGTGATAGCACCTGCAAAGCCAGAGTGATACAGTGATAGCACCGGCTGAACATCAGGTTCTCTGCTTTCACTTCCACCCTCTTCAGAGTACAGTAGGCTGATAATGCTAATAGACAAGTTCCGGAAAGAACTGGGTCTGGGTTTTTATTGGCTTTGGAAGAGTTGCATCCCTTTGAAACAGTGAGGCAAACACGTTACCATTGATCAGTGCAGATCAGTGGCCGTTGTGATTAGTGAGCTCTGGTGAGCATAATATTAAGATAAAACGGCTTCATGTTGAACAGACACTGCATGATGCCATAATCCCTTGCCTAAATAGATCAGTGTTGTTAAGGGGCACATTGACTCTTCCTAAGCAAGTTAGAAAAAACTAACGGAGTTATTTTGGAACATTGTCTATTTCCTTCTGACCAGTAGTACAATCTTTGGGCCAGGAGCTCTAAAGATAGAATAGAAATAGGATTATGTGAGGAGCTCTAAAGATAGAATAGAAATAGGATTATGTGAGGAGCTCTAAAGATAGAATAGAAATAGGATTATGTGAGGAGCTCTAAAGATAGAATAGAAATAGGATTATGTGAGGAGCTCTAAAGATAGAATAGAAATAGGATTATATGAGGAGCTCTAAAGATAGAATAGAAATAGGATTATGTGAGGAGCTCTAAAGATAGAATAAAAATAGGATTATGTGAGGAGCTCTAAAGATAGAATAGAAATAGGATTATGTGTGGGAGTGAAAAGAGTACAACTACAAGGACAATTTTTATGATAGGTGGTTTAGACATTTTTTAGCCTTTTGCTTGGGGTCGCTCCCTGAAGTTTCAGATTTTGGCTGCATCATAGCATATCTTTTTCCCGTGATGTCACTCTTTTACATCATTTCCAACAGCCCATTCACCACTCCTTTTACAACATTTCCATCAGCCCATTCACCACTCCTTTTACAACATTTCCAACAGCCCATTCACCACTCCTTTTACAACATTTCCAACAGCCCATTCACCACTCCTTTTACAACATTTCCAACAGCCCATTCACCACTCCTTTTACAACATTTCCAACAGCCCATTCACCACTCCTTTTACAACATTTCCAACAGCCCATTCACCACTCCTTTTACAACATTTCCAACAGCCCATTCACCACTCCTTTTACAACATTTCCAACAGCCCATTCACCACTCCTTTTACAACATTTCCAACAGCCCATTCACCACTCCTTTTACAACATTTCCAACAGCCCATTCACCACTCCTGTGCACATGTATCTTATTGCAGCTTTTGGATTTCTGGACTGCTGGAACCTTACCGGGTGCAGTGGACACCCCCCCCCCCCCCTCCACCCTTTTAAGACCTCCAAACTCTGAGAGAAAAAAGTCTTTAGAGGGGAGGTAAATTTACAAAGGTTATGAACAGAAAATCTCAAGATGGAAATAAGCCTTAAAAGGGTGAAGTCTTGAATTTGGGGGATTTCAAAGGGGAGGTTTCTCTGTATTTGCTTTGTAAACAGTCAGAACTGTCATTGATATCCTTTTGGTTGAAACAAAATGTTATGCAAAATACATGACATAAAACAATTACCTGTATGCAACAAGGACTGACCAACTCAAGCAAAAAGCTTAATATTACGTGACCAAATTGATATCCTTTAACCACAGGACAGTTTGCCATTTTAGCTCAGCTTTCCTGAAGTTTTCAGGCTTAGTGATGAATAACTCTGTGAACACCACCTGTCCCATGTTTCTTGTTCACAAAAGCACTAATCAAAAATTTGCTCCAGGGGCTTGCAACGTAGTACAATGTATTACCTTACTGGGAGAATGCAAGTTTCCAGTACAAAGGACTTAACATTTCTTACATACTGCTTGACTGAAATCTTTACAAAAATTGACTATATTCTATACAAGAAACACTTAACAAGGGTAAAAAGAGAAACAGAATCCGTTAGTCGCCTCTTACGACATGCTGGGGAGCATCGGGTAAATTCTCCCCCCTACAGAAAAATCAAGGTCTTAAAAAAGAGGTCTCACATCGGGGGGTCTTAAAAGGGGGGTTCCTGTGCACACAGCTGAGTGTAACCATGTTTGTATCTTGTCTTGCAGGAGCAGCGACTGAAAGAGTTGACGAGCACCCCAGCCTCTGCCAACAACCCCTTCGCCTCTTCCGCTTCCCCGCCCGCGTCCAGCCCCACCGCGGCCGCCCCCGCAGCCAACGCTGGCGCCAGACCCAGCGACGATCTGCTGGGACTCAACAACAACCCGTTCGCGGACAACGTGCAATCTGTGATGGCCAGCGCCTACAACAGCCAGCCCCCTGCCCCCGCCGCCTCCAACAACCCCTTTGGCGCCCCCGCTCCCGCCTTCCAGCAGCAGCAGACCAACGGCTTTGCTGCAGGTACTGTGACCCAGGAGGCAAATAAAGCACTAGTATTTTAGTCATTATTTTCCTTTATCAAAACGCATCTACACCATCAATACCTTTCCCTGCCGTGTCCCATTCTTCTGTCAGAAAGTATGTCAGATGTACGCTCAAACACACACGCACACACACACCCCATTTCTGTTTATGAGCACTTAACGGTTGTTTTTACTATTATAAGTAGCTCTTCAGATGTTCAGCAAATGCATTGTGCCATGATCATCTGTCAATTAACTTACTTCCCACAAAAATTATGGGAGAGTAATTATGTTGCACCTAATCAGCCTTCACTTTTTGAGATGTGAAGAGGTATGTCGCTTAGGTCTGAAGTCAAAACTTGAGCAGTTTTACCTGAGAAGGAATAGTTTGTTATCATTGCTTGGGTTAAACTCTTCTACAGTGAAGTTCAGGTAGGAAGGGGTTATGAGCTTGTGGGCAACACCGGCACGGTTGGCCTAGTGGTAAGGCGTCCGCCCCGTGATCGGGAGGTCGTGGGTTTGAACCCCGGCCGGGTCATACCTTAGACTTTAAAATTGGCAATCTAGTGGCTGCTCCACCTGGCGTCTGGCATTATGGGGTTAGTGCTAGGACTGGTTGGTCCGGTGTCAGAATAATGTGACTGGGTGAGACATGAAGCCTGTGCTGCGACTTCTGTCTTGTGTGTGGCGCACGTTATATGTCAAAGCAGCACCGCCCTGATATGGCCCTTCGTGGTCGGCTGGGCGTTAAGCAAACAAACAAACAAACAAACAAAAAGCTTGTGGGCATGTTGTCCTTCAGTACTTTGACTGAGTAAGAATACCTTGACCAGTTTTTTTGAGCGTTAATGTTTGATTGCCCTTTGAACATGCTGCAATCATTTTGCACTGTCACTGACTCGTCTTTTCACGATCAAAAAACAAGAAAGCTAAATATTTAGAAAGTTGTTTTTTGACAAACTCTTGTTTTGTCAAATATTAAACGTTGTAGATATTTACCTTTGTGGATTGTGGAATGTTAGCAGTCTATCTGGTTTGTATTTCATCATTTTGACGTTTGATTGTTCCTTGACAGGGGCTAGCAGCGGCAACAACTTCACGTCGGACGCAGACTTTGCCAGAGCATTTAACAGCTCCTCCACAGCGTCGCCAGGTAGGTTTTGTTAGGGAGATGTACAACTCTGGGGTCCTAGTGTTGTCAGCCATTTTCTGCTTCACAGGGCACCACTGTGGCGGCTTTTCTTACGACTTTTACTTTTATTTTCATGATTTGTTTTGTTTTTGGGCTTCTCTAAGTTTCAGTATTTGCAATCTGTACAGCACTTTCACTGGTGTGCTGCATTGTAAATAATATTTGACATGGTTTTCGCTTTCGTCCCCTTATGTATCATTCTGATATTTTGAGCTAATTTGTTTGAATGGGACTTTTTATGGGGGTAGCTTCTCTTTTTCTTTTGAACACCATTCATATCCCATCAGACCCTTTTTCTTTCTGTTTATTTTTTCTTTCTGTTTATTTTGTCTGTGTTTATTTTGTCTTTGTTTTTTTTGTTTGTGTTTATTTTTTCTTTGTGTTTTTTCTTTCTTTGGGATTTCAGTTTGTTCTGGGACACACTTTTGTGCTTTTCTGTCTTTTTGTTTTAACCCTCTGTGTGAAGGTCTGAATATAAATACACCCTGGCTAACACATCGATGTTCTTGTGACAAACATTCAGCTTGTGATGATTGTTGTTTCGTTGCCAAGGCTACCTGTTGTATATTGTGTGCATGCTGTCTGTGTCTTCTTGCAGCGGGGATGAGTTTTGGCACACCAACTGTCTCTGCCATACCCAACGCCCCCCCAGGTACAAACCAATCAGAACGAGAACGGAGAACAGTTCTCATTCTGCTGACTTGCTCAGATTTTATGCGTGCTTGGCTTTTGGGCTTCTGTTCTGGTTTTCACCCCCTCTTTCTTTTTCATGTGTATGAGTAACACATGTAGCTCCCGTCCTTTCACTCCACTCAGTCCTTGTTCGGTTTGTTTTCAGACGTTATTTTCCCCCTGCACTCTTTTGTGGTCACACCAGTCTGTTTGTGTTAACTTAAACCAAATGCACTAGAATATTTCCCTGTGGATTGTTTTCGTGGTTGTTTCTGCAGAACCTTGGTTTACGATGGTTTTGAGTGCAGTTGTGGATGAGAATGGACGTAGATTTGCACATGCAACCACGTTTGTAAAGGGTAATGAGTGATATCTACGCCTGAACTGTGCACTGAATTGCAGTTTTGAAATCGTGAAGAAACGTAATGTTGAAAGTATGCAGTCAGTGAGCTGGTCACTTATTTGCCTCTGAAGCACCGTGCACTTTGGGTTGAACTGCATGTTAAGATTGACAGAAGAAATAAAAGTGTTTCAAGAGAACTCACTTCATAGCCGTGTACAGGCTAAACACACAGACTGGATAAAAGTAAATACAGGAGAACTATTACTTCAAGAAAATTCATGCTGAAAATAGACTCTTTTTTTACACACATATATATATATATATATCCCATGACCTCCCTTCTTTGTCTCTGTAAATGTACTCTAGGTATATTTCTTGTATTTCCATTGTTCTCTTGTTATATCTATGATGTAACTATTGCACTCTTATAACATATAAAATAGAGGATAAATAAGGGTGCACGAAATGCATCATAGCTGGCTCTACTTTCTGTCGTCCTTGACATTCCAAAATGCACATGTACCTATAGACCGGATGTGCAAGGGGTAACCACGCTTTTGAGAACTTGCGCGAGAGTTGTTCAGTGTTATAGCTGAGTTTTAGTCTCGACTTGCCGAGACTATCATCGTAGCGTAGTTTACATGACGTCTGTCGTCCATTGCGTCATATTAAGGGGACGTAATCTGTTGTTTCCTTCTATTCGCTGTTCTATTTCTCTCTTGTGATCAACATGACAAGCCGTATGTGTTTGAGTGTGTGTGCTCGTGCTCTCAACTAAAATAAAAGTCAAACCAGCAATCGTTAAAAACCCAGTGCGTCCGACCAGCACTGCTATGTTCAGACTATGCTCATGTGAAGTTACAGCGTGCCCGGTACACACGCCCTTATCGGTACATCATCGACTACAAGTGTTCTCTGGACAAGCTGTTTAATGGATTTGCGAGTATTTCTAGCTCTTCTGCGGTGCAGTAGGCCCTATAGACCATGAAGGTGTCCAAGATCTCAGGAGATGCGTGTGTAACCACTAGGTATTCAGTCAAATCCGTGTAAGATGCTTTCAACTGACTGGGACAACCAAGCCACCATTTTGCACCGACTTGACATAGATCAACAGACGTGCCTTTAGAATAAGGTATGTGCAGAGGTGCCTTATCTGAACAGACAACTAAAGCTTGATGTTTCCGTCACACTTTGTCTTTTAGATCTTCATGGGATATACAGGTTACAACACGAGTGGTTTTTTATATGGCTTGTATTTCAGTCAAGATCCAGCGGGAATATCATAGGGACTCACTCGCCAGAGGCTCGTGAGTCCCTTGATATTCATCCGTTGGGTCTTGACTGAAATACAAGCCATATAAAAAACCACTCGTGTTGTAACCTCTATATATATATATATTTATTTATATTATTTATTGCTTTGCTCCCAATGAAAGTATATATTTGCACATGCTTATTCCATACTCGAAAGTCTGACAGTTCGTGAAGATATAGAAAGATAGTTTACTTTCACATAGCCGTCTCACTCAAAAATCTTCACTCTTGCTAGCTTCAATGTAAAGCGCTTTTGTATACCCTATTGTATGATTTGATTTTACGCTCAGTTAAAAAAAAGTTCTACATCTCTGTATACATCTGTTATGACGCTCAGATCTCTTAGCGCTCTCCTTTCAAATTATTGTATATTTGTATGCTTCACATGATTAGCAAATTTGCTATTATCTTTTTCAAGTACTTGTTATTGAACAGCTTTGCAAGAGTAGTTATTGGCATCAGGACGAGGAAAAAATTTGGTGTGGCTGAGAGTTAAGTTATATGCCTTTGAATACAGTCATATAATTGCTTTTGTGCAATTTAATCTGTATGGCATCATGTAATAGGTATTTTTGTGCCACAGGGAGGGGGGGGGGGGGGGGGGGGTATTGTTAAGTCCTTTTAGACTTTTTAAGCACCACATTGCAGTTTTTGTTGTGATCTTATGTGAGCTTAAGGCCAGCTTCCAAGGTGAAAATAACATTTTTTTAACATTTTTGGTTATTTGGGTTGTTTGCTGTGTTAAGTACATAAACCACTCAACTATCACGCTATGCAATAATTTTGCGGCAAAAAACAACCTAAATATTTTTATTTTAATTAAATGTGCATCAGGGGTGTGTCAAAAAATGCCTTGTGGCAGCTCATTAAATATTCATAAACTTTGAAAGTACATTTCTTCGGTTTGGAATGTAGCAGACGATTCATTCAAAGACCACTGTGCTCAGCGAAACCAAATCTACAAGCTTGATTTGACAGCCGAACTCGTTAGAAAGACGTATTTTCATTGGTCGATGTTAAGCATGCCAAAGAACAGAGGGGTCTGGTTTCAGCCAATCAGAGAGCAGCTTTCAAACCGTGCTTGGCAAAGCCTTTCTGCTGTGCCATGTTTTGTTTTTTCACTTCCGTTCACAGCAACTGTAAACAAAACACGTGTTTCGAAGGGAAAACAATTTGTAAACACCAGAATGACGAAGAAAAGGAAGACCTACAAGAAGAAGAGTCGGACTGGGAACCCGACTGGCAGAAGAGGGACTTATCAGCAGCAAACTGAGCCCACATCGGCAGCGAGAAGTAGTGACAGCGAAGCTGAAGGTGGCGATGTGCACGCTACCCCCTCCACCTCGTCTGAGCCTACGGCTGAGGAAAGCAAGCCTAAGTTGACTGCGTCCGAGTCAAAATTGAAAGAAGAAGAAGAAGAAATGGAGTTTGACAGTGACAGTGATCTGACTGGATTTCGTTTGATTGATTGTAAACTGTTGGTACAGTTTGTTTTTTCTTTTCTCTGCCCAGACTGTAAATGAGAACAGGCAATGGCAAAACAGTGAAAGGGGGGGGGGGGGGGGGGGGGTTGACTAAAAAGGCAATTTTGAAACATGCAGGGTCACTATGGAGCTGCTATAAGGAACAATGTTGGAAACATTAACCAGATGAGGCAGGATATCTGGGCTATGTGGCGTCACAGGCGACTGAAGAAACAGGCAAAGGAGACCCAGACAAGAATGCTCTTCCTGATTATGTGACTGATGCCATCCAGCCAGTGTTTGAAACTCTGTCACAGGATTCTCTGCTTAGAAAGTGTCTACAACTCTGTCACAGGATTCTCTGCTTAGAAAGTGTCTACATGGTGGCTCACAAAATACAAATGAGTCATTTCACAATGTGATATGGCAGCGGTGCCGCCCCAAGACCATCTTTGTCGGCAAGAAGAGGATTTGACTGGCTGTAAATGATGCCCCCATTGTTTTCAATGATGGAGAATGTGGACGCTTTGCTGTGTTTGAAAAACTTGGACTGGATGTAGGCAAATGGGCAAGACTGTGTTTCCAGCTAATTGACAGAAATTGTGTCAGAGGAGCACAGATTCAAGCATCTGACGCCGCAAAGTTTGCCAGGAAGATCCGCGCATATATGAGACAGTAGGACAAAATGAGAATCGGGGGGGAATTTTACCTTGCTGGGGCCCATGAGTAGATAAGGTGAGCATTTCTTTTGCCCCAAAGTGTATATTGGAACAAAAAAAAAATAGGCATTCTCATCTGACTCATGCACAACAGTCATATTAAAGTTATCTTAAACTTTAAACTCGTTTTTCTCTAAAACGCGTTTTACACACATACCGTCACTATTTCCCACACATCTCAAAAACTATTTAATGAAATCAAATAAAATTTTGTGTGCTGCATGATTGATAACAAAGGCACATTTTGCTATTTTATTGGAACATTAGAGCACATGTAAACATCCCTATGAGAGTCACATAAAAGTCATAATTTCAGAATATCAAAAAAAATTAAATTCTGCAAAATACACTCTTGTAAAAATAGCACACTGTTTAGTGCTCAATTTGTGGTAAGTGTGTAAAATTTCATGTCTGTATCTGTCTTGCATTAAGAGTTATTTGGGAAATGATTATCATACATTTTCGTCATGGTGTTTTTTTATATTTAATATATTTTTTTTTTTAGACATCAAAACTTTCTATTACACTTAACTGAATTATGTCTGAGCGCTCAGACACACTTGAAGAATATATGAACCAAAAATGGGAAAGATCAGCAGTGTTTCTGAAATGCTATGGCAGAAAGATTTGAACACGTTTTTTGTCGTTTTTCACCTTGGAAGCTGGCCTTAAAATAACAAAACCAAAAAACCCACTATTTATTTATTTTATTATTGTTTCTTGACTGTTTTTATTTTCCTTTACTCTTGTCTTCTGATTTTTGTACTGGTGCCTGTAAAACAAGGAGGGAAAAACGAAGTTTTCATTTTCTGGTCTGAGCAGTGTTCATGTAATAGTTTTTATGATTGTCGGTTTGACAGGTAGGTGTTTTTTCTTTTCATAGATCCATACCCTGACACAGCTCACCTCATCCCTGTTTCCCCATTGTGTGTGTTACCTGGCAATCTTCATACATTTAGAGCCTCCCCCCTTTCTGATTTGAATCCAACCTTTTATTCATGTTTTCCCTGGTACCGTCATCCATATTTCTTTCTTCTTGATCCGTTGTTTTGGAAGTCACTGTGCAACTTAAAAGAAAAGGATAGAAGGAAAAACAAAGATTTTTATACTTTACTCTGCCTGTAAAGATGTTAGCGGCAAACCTTTGTAGCAAGACAGCTAATAACTCATATCTTATATCAGAAAAATACTCCGTAGATGCTCTCAGCATTATACATGAATTAACGTTACCATTAATTTGTTCGAAGTTTCTTCACTAGCCATCATTTTTTTCTGACTGTGTAACTAAGACTTGAGATTAATTTGAAACTACATTATAACATATCAGTTTTATGTATTGTAATAGTTTGGCCCACAAAAAACAACTAGCGTCAGAATTATCCTCTGTTGTAACTCTTATATATATTGGATCTTATGCTTCACAATTATTTAGTTATGCTGGAATTGTTACTTGGCGTTTTCTGTGCAATCTGTCATTCAGACTTTCAAACTTGTATTGTTACCCTGATCTGTTCTTTTTAAGGTGGATCCTTAAACAAATAAAATAACTCAAAAAGATTAGAAAACAAAGACGGGTTTGTATAGATCTTACAAACAAAGGGAAGTAAGTGATCTAAATGTAGACAACAGTAAATGAGAGTTATCAAAACCAGTCCTGTCACCTACCAGAATGTAGGTTTTATTGGTTGCAGCAACAAAGCCATCGGATCACTCCGTACTATTCAGCATTTTGCTCATTGTCATTTTAACCCTTTCGCTGCCAATCAAAACTTCCTGACTGCCAGGGAATATTGGAGTTCGGGGTGTAATAATTCACAAAAAATTCTAGCTCCAAACTGGCAGTAGGTAGAAAAGTAAAACCTATGTTATTTTTAAAAGAAATTCAACCAAGAATCTGTTTTTAGTATCTAATCATGGAAATAATGCACAAGTGCAGGACGGGTATACCCGTCCTAAGGCAGTCAAGGGGTTAAACTTAAGGTACATCTTTCTAGCTTGTTTCGTAGACGTAGGTGGTGCTTGTATGATTTTGTTTGACATGTTGACTATTGAGGATCTGATGGGACTTTGGTGCACTGTGGAACCTGGGTCAAAGTGTTCCTTAGAAAGGTTGACATGTTAACCATTTTAAACTGTGAGCTATCATGGTCAGACTTTGTGTGTAAAGTGATGAGGTGGGAGTGTGTTCCTGTGTCCATGTGAGTCTTAAAATGCAAACCGCTGTATGTACTGTCGATTGTGAATTGTGATTTTATACAGTTTTGTGTTTACCTGTTGAATGAGCCTATGTACCCTTTAGTCATTCTGGATATGTACACCAGTTTTTGTGTGTGAGGTGGTTTTTGTGCACATTACTTTTTTTCAGTAGAATCCCAACCTTGTCAAATGTTTTGGGGAGAATTCGTGCCATAATATTAAGCTGGGAATTGACACCACACTTTTTGTTCACTTTGTTACTTGGTTGAAGGAGATATCTAGTCTCTCTTTAATGCCTGTCAATTAAGAATGAACTGTATATTGTTAGATATGTATCAAAAGCAGGCTAGTGTGTTAATCATTACATGTTATCTAAAACATAAGATATAAAATCTCTCTCTACTCTTTTCCACTGTCTTCATTCTTTGTTTTTTGTTAATGACAGCAGTTGGCTAGACTAGAAAGTGGTGTGAGGGGTCTGGTACTTTGAGCGAAAATAGAGCCTCTTAATTGATAAAAGCTTTTTAGTGTGACTTGATTGGCTGACTTCGAGCCTGAATGGACTGTATTGATAGTGTCAACATTTAAAATCTTGAAACTCATGTTTATTTTGTTCCTCTCAGATGGGGGAAAAAAATGTGAAAGACAATTTAAAAAAAACCAACATTGACAACATAACATATAATTGTAACCATCATTTGATATTGATTGTGGCTTGCTTCTCTTGCTTCCCTGCTGCTCTCTTGTCTAACTCTTGTGTGGACACTGTGGACCTCTTCGGCCATGGCTGCGTGTCTCTCAGCGCTGGATCTGGGCTCGCCCCTGGACCCCCTGGAGCCCACCACCCCCCAGCGCAGCTCCGGGTTCGGGACCGTGGAGCCCCCGCCCCTCTCCCTCTCTCAGCCCGCTGAGCTTCTGGGCCAGGCCCCCTCCCCCTGCCCCTCACCCGTCCCCCCGCCCGCCTCCCCCTCCCAGCCCATGGCCATCCCTGGAGCGTTTGGAGGAGGTGGAGGGATGTCGGGACTGGGTGGCCTGTCCTCCAGTCCTATGCCGGGCGGGCTGTCTTCCAGCCCTATGGCAGGAGGGATGTCCTCTAGCCCTATGGCGGGAGGGTTGTCCTCTAGCCCTATGGCAGGAGGGTTGTCGTCCAGCCCTATGGGGGGTGGTGGCGGTGGCTTTTCCTCTATGGGCGCAGGCTTTTCCTCTAGCCCTATGCATGGGGGCTATTCCTCTAGCCCTATGGGCGGTGGTGGCTTCTCGGCCATGGGTGAAGGCTATTCCTCTAGCCCGATGGGCGGGGGCTATTCCTCGAGCCAGATGGGAGGGGGGTTGGCGTCCAGCCCAATGCCCGGGGGGATGTCATCCAACCCCATGTCAGCTTTCTCCTCTGGGTTCGGCTCCCAGTCTGGGGGGATGGGGATGTCTGGCGGAGGGGGCCCCTTCAGTCAGCTGGGGGTGGGTCAGGGCTCCATGGGGCTGAGCTCTAGCCCTACAGGATCAGCAGGTACAGTGTGGCGCTGCATGGCGCAAGGGGTGTCTCTGGCCTGTGGCCTCTCTGTCTGTGTGTAACTTGTCTGCTGTGTAGTACAGGGTAGCAGTAGCCACCAGTGTCTTGGTTAAAGTCCATGTGCAGTAGAAATCCCATTAGAAGACTCCTTGTTTTTAAGACCTACCTTTTTAAGGCCTTGGTTTGTTTTTTTACAAGTTCTTGCAATTTACCTGTATTTTAAGAATTCCTCTCTTTTAAGATTTGATTTTCTAATTTTTTGCAACCTTCAAAGGAGGGTTTTGCTGTGATAACTGAGCGAACAGTTCTTTAAAAGTTCAGTCCGACCAAACACCATTTTAAGACCCTGTTTGGAAACTTTCTCCCTTTCTGATCAAAGTCTACCAATTTGCGTCCATTGTAAGACTTTTTGAAACATAATTTTCTCAGATATCATGGGCGGCACTGTGTTGGTTGTTCATTTCTCTCAGGTTACACCAATTCCCTGCTTTTAGAAAGTAGAGAAGTATTTGGTAGTCGTTTTCTTTCAGAAAGGGGTTCAGCCTTCAACTTTTCTGCCTGAATGCAAAGCTTAAAATATTGTGATCGTATGCAGAGCTGAAGTGAAATGAGCTTTTCATTCCAATCTTTAAGAGAAACTTATTTGACCAATTTTCATTCTGTATTTGAGATTAACTCACTTTTTTTGTTTTTGTTTTGTTGTACAGATAGGGACAAATTCAGGAACCAATATTACTCGTAACTTAGGTCTGTGTGCTTTTCTAATGTTATTTCCATTTTTGTTCAAACAAAAGTCCATTCAGTCACATTCCTACCCACGGACTGTTGCATGGTTGGATGTAGAGTATGGTAGTTACCTAGGAATCAGTTTTATCACAAGTTTGTCTAGTTTCCTCTGTCCGGTGAGAGAAATACTGTATTGTGCACACAGTTTATGTGTGTGTGGTGTTTTTTCTTGTGTTTCCCTGAGACCCACCATCCATTTTGTGTCACCATTGTGTTGATGTTTCCACAGATGTAGGTAGCTCCCATTTTCTGTTGCTTCATTTGACTTTTTTGTGATACCCGGTTCAGATTGTATCAATTGGATTAAGGCATATTCATTGATGCATGAGAGTAAGTGCATGCCTGTAACAGCAGTGGACTTTTCACAGAGGAGGGAGGAGGGAGGGGGGGGGGGAGGTACATGAGACGCAGGGGTAGAGAATTAGTCTGCTGTATGTATCAAGTACATGTGCCTTTTGATACACGGTCATTTTCTTCATTGAATTTTTTGTCTGGAAAGAAAAACACGAAGTGTTGACATATTTGTTCTTGGACTTGGGTGTTTGACCGTTTTTTTGGTACATTTTCATTCAGTCAGTGGTGTTGATAGAGTAGGAAAGTTCAGGTTTTTTACTTGCAATAGTTGCATGTTAGATCATGATTTTAGCTGTGATTTGTAAATCCGGTCGTGGTTTAGCCTTGGAATTAGGCTCAAATATTTTATATTACACATATACTTCATACATTCCTCGTGTGTACTGCTACAGTAGTGTTATTTTAGCAGATTTGTTGTGATGTCTAGCTCTATGACCTATGTATTAGTAGTGGTTGTAAATGTTACATACTTTATACCCTTCATGCCCCGGCGTTGACTTGTTCCCTTGTCCTTTGCTGGGTGAGGTCTCATGATTTTGTCATAAAATTGTTACTAGATCATCAGCATTGACATCCACATATAGATTGATTTGAATGTGCATTTAGTAATTGTACAAGCTTTTTTGTCAGTGGATACTGTGTTTATTGTTATTGAAGTATTTGTTTATCAAACGACTGTAGCGTGTGCAGTCATTTGTTAGCACCCTTACATATTACACATAGCTGGAGCTTAAAAAAGTGGTGTTGAATAGCTACAGCCTCAGGGTATTCTATGTTGAAATTGTAAATTGAAAGCAGGAGAACCTCTTTTCGTGATCAGCCTACAAGACTTGATACTGATGGTGACAATGGTTATTTGGAATGGTACTAAGTGAAGAGATGAAATAAGTTGCTCAGTTTTTATTAAAGCTTGATGAGGTTTAGGTTTGACATAAAATCAATGAAAACAAAAAGCACTGCAGAAGGTAAATTAAAGGACAATGATAAGTATGAAGGACAAGTGGATACATGTGAAGATGATGAGGTTAAATTTAAACAGAAAATGCAACAAATCTCGGGAAAACGTAAGGGTAGCTTTCAGCAGAAAATCACAATAAATATAAGGGTTAATTTATGCTGAAATATACAAACAAAAGCATTATAACTTTCAGTGGGAAATTGCAACACATGCAGAAATAAAGTATCATTCAAGAGGTAAATGCAACAAAATTGTAAATACCTGTATAATGGTATATTTCACAAGAGTATTGTAAGTACCTGTATAATGCTATATTTCACAAGAGTATTGTAAATACTTGTATATTGTATAATGGTATATTTCACAAGAGTATTGTAAATACCTGTATAATGTTATATTTCACAAGAGTATTGTAAATACCTGTATGATGCTATATTTCACAAGAGTATTGTAAATACCTGTATAATGCTATATTTCACAAGAGTATTGTAAATACCGGTATAATGCTATATTTCACAAGAGTATTGTAACATATATGAACATAGGGGGAACTCCAAGCAAAAAACAGTAATAAATGCTAACACAAGGAGAGGGCGGGGATGTAGCTCAGTCGGTAGCGCGCTGGATTTGTATCCAGTTGGCCGCTGTCAGCGTGAGTTCATCCCCACGTTCGGCGAGAGATTTATTTCTCAGAGTCAACTTTGTGTGCAGACTCTCCTCGGTGTCCGAACACCCCCGTGTGTACATGCAAGCACAAGACCAAGTGTGCACGAAAAAGATCCTGTAATTCATGTCAGAGTTCGGTGGGTTATAGAAACACGAAAATGTCCAGCATGCTTCCTCCGAAAGCGGCGTATGGCTGCCTAAATGGCGGGGTAAAAACGGTCATACACGTAAAATTCCACTCGTGCAAAAAACCACACGAGTGTACGTGGGAGTTTCTAACACAAGGGTAACTTTCAGCAGAAAATTAAAAAAATGCAATGCACATGAGTATTAACTTTCAGCAAGAAATTGCAACAAATGTGATCTTAATGGTAACTTTCAGCAGAAAAATGCAACATCTGCAAAGATGAGGATAAATTTCAGCAGCAAAATGCAACCATTAGGGTAACTTTCGGCAAGAGTTGAAGAAATAGCGCACCTTGCTGTCAGTAATATATTACATGCAGTGCAAAGTGAATGCGAAAGCAGTGTTGATGGTAACCAGTGTGTAGATGATAAAGTAGATGATAAAGTAGATGATAAAGCAGTGTTGATGGTAACCAGTGTGTAGATGTATAGAAGTTACAAGCGTGAAGTGTGTGTGCAGGCTTGGCAGACCTGCATATCCCGAGTAGCCCAGGTCAGTAATCGTTTACCAAAATTGTGCTGTCTAGGACCCCAGTAGACCCCCGGAGGACCTGGTTGCTGACTACAGTGCAGTCATTTAATCAAGTCTTTACCTTGGTATAGGCAGGCGTAGAGTTCCAGTTTGCATATTTGTCCGTCAACAGTTTTGGAGAATAAATGACAAAATTTAGGAAATCAGTTTATCAATTGTTTTGAGAATCTTTTTTTTCTCTAAATATTTGAATTCATTCTCCGGTTTTAAGTACATGTAACTGATTAGTTCATGTTTCAAATGGATTTTGTTCCGAAGTTTTCCCGCAATTGAACTCTTTCAGTCAATGAAAATCTCGTTAAGATTAGAACTTGTAATAGCTGTTTTCAGGTTTGTTTTGATTACTCAAAAATGAATTTTAAAGATGAGGTCTGCCCTTGACTTTGCTTGGAAGGCTAAGTAGCAGGAACTGTAATTAGCTGGCTAAGCATTGTAGCAATTTATAGAAAAGATTCAGAAGGATCAAGGCGGATTCTTATTGTCAGATCTAGCATGTCATTACGTCGGTCCTATCTCCATAGAATACTATGTGTTCATTCATTCATTTTCATGTTGTCATAGGGTGTACACTCCAAAAACCCTACACTATGCATTTTGGAATAGTAACATCTCTGAGAAGACATATTTCACATGATCAAACTTAAAGGACCCAGGGGCGGATCGAAGGGGGAGTTTCCAGGGTTTCCGGACCCCCCCCCCCCCCTAAAAAAAAAGAAAAAAAAAGTTGAAAATAAAGAAAAACTTAGAGCTCAGATTGCTCCATTTTCCTTGATTTTTATCAACATTTTCCGGGGGGGCATGCCCCCAGAACCCCCTAGGAGACGGCCTTTGTCTTCTAAGTGGCGGTTTGAGAAAGTAGTTGGGTAATTTGTTGGCTCATGTTACACCAGATTGGTCAATTGTCCTTGTTTTGATTCAAATTTGTCTTCTTAAATGTACATTTTGGAAGGTGTATTAGGGAAGTTTCTTGGCTCAGATTGCACCAGGTTGCTCCATTTTCAATGTTTTTAATCAAACAATTTCGGGGGGGGGGGGGCATGCCCCCGAACTCTCCTAAGAGGTTCGAACGCTTCACGCCCTCAACTAAACGCTTCGCGTCGTCAAATTGTCCTACAATTTTTGTTGGACCCCCCCCCCTCCCCCCAAAATGATGTGATCCGCCCCTGGGGCCCATAGAACATTCACCTTTTCTTGTGTGTTTTGAGATTGCTACGCACTTTCCCTTTTTGCTTGAATTTGATGTTGATTTTCAGGTTTGAAGTGATGCATGGCACATACTGTACACACACATATTGAATATCTTAGTCTCATTACATGTAGGAGGTCAAAATGTCAACAAACCAACCAAGATTATTTGCCTTAAATAAATAAAACATGAAAGAGCTATTTGTGCTGAAAACTTTTGGGATAATCTGTGGATGCTCACTGACTGTAAAGCTAGCTTACATGTCAAGTGAGTTTGGGGATAAGCGGAATTGCTTTGTGACCTTGCCTGACCTTCCCATCTCTCTGTCTCTCGCTGCTGCTTGCCTTGTATGTGTGTTGATACCTGTCACACCTGTGTACCTCGCACAGCCCGCCACCTGTCCAGGAGTCCCTCTCCTACCATGCCTGACGCAGGTATACTTGCTTTCCTCACCTGGAACGACCTTGCTTTCCACTGGTTGATCGTTTAAGAGTATTAATTTTACCATTTTCCTCAAGATATCTGTACAGTTTGACTATGTGGTGTTGTTAGTGTGAAAACTTTATCTCCCAGATGTTATTTTTACACTTCACTTTGGTCATTTATATTATATATGTGAAGTTGTTAGGTAATCATTCATGCCTCTATGTTTTGAAACATGAATCACTTTGACGGTCCTTTTTTTTCACGCTTATTTCCCACCAGCACCCCACACACCAAATTTGGCATCATTTTATTATGATGACTTGCAAGTAACTGAACACAGTATACGGTGCTTTGTTGAGCAGGATGGTGGTTGGGGTGACTATTTATATGTCAACCAAGTGATTGTTTATAAGTAGAAGTACTTTGTGTCCAAATATTGAAAGTAGGTTACAGTGTGATAGGTGATTACTTATATGTAGAAGAGTACTTTGTGTCCAAATATTTAAAGTACGTCGTTACAGTGTGATAAGTGATTGTTTATAAAATATATGTAGAAGATAACTTTGTGTCCAAATATTTAGAAGATGTTGCAATGTGATGCACTAAAGCATGTGTGAAAAGAACCTTTCTGGGCTGGTTTAGGTTTGGAGGCATTCTGACTAAATGTCATGAATGTGATTTGATGGTGTAATCTTGATATAAGGTCAAGAAACTTGTGTTAAGTTTACCTGGCACCCATTGAAGCTGTTTCTTGATGACTTCATCGTAATCAATGCTCTGGTCACTGGCTTGATGACTTCATCGTAATCAATGCTCTGGTCACTGGCTTGATGACTTCATCGTAATCATGATGCTCTGGTCACTGGCTTGTATGGCTTTGCACAACGCTCAGGAGCTTTGTTGAGGAGTTTGTCTGAAGCTTGAGTGTTGGGGTGTGAGCGAGAGTGTGTGGTGATTGATTGCTTTGTGGCCGATTGACGATTGCTTTGTGGCCGATTGACGTGTCAGCAGCAGGGTGTAGTGTGTGTGTGTTTGCTATTCTAGGAAGCTTTGGGCGCAGCAGTCCTAGCCCGGGGATGGGGGTGGAGCAACACCCTCCCTCTGCCTCTGCCACAGGTGACCACAACTGTCCGCACGCACACCTGTCGTGTGCTTTGATCCTCCCCGTTTTACCTTTGGCTTCCTCAACCGCTTTTTGGGTTTTGATTTTGTTTTGTGATTTTATTATCATTTCATTCTTCAATGTTATATCTTGTTGTCGGATGTTTTTTGCAGCAGTTAAAATTGTTTGCCATTAGGCTCTTTTTTGTGTGACTATTATGGTGTGTCATATTTGTTCTGATGAGAGTGTTTGTGGTGTTTTATCAATGGTAGAAATATGTGATTTTTTTGTGTGTACATATCATTTGTAATCTACCCCCCGCTGGCTAGGGGGAGTCCCATATTGGTTGGGACGAGAAAGAATTTACCCGTTGCTCCCCAGCATGTCGTAAGAGGCGACTAACGGATTCTGTTTCTCCTTTTACCCTTGTTAAGTGTTTCTTGTATAGAATATAGTCAATTTTTGTAAAGATTTTAGTCAAGCAGTATGTAAGAAATGTTAAGTCCTTTGTACTGGAAACTTGCATTCTCCCAGTAAGGTAATATATTGTACTACGTTGCAAGCCCCTGGAGCAATTTTTTGATTAGTGCTTTTGTGAACAAGAAACAATTGACAAGTGGCTCAATCCCATCTTCCCCCTTTCCCCGTCGCGATATAACCCTTCGTGGTTGAAAACAACATTAAACACCAAATAAAGAAAGAAAGAAAGATTTCTAATCTGGTCAAGGTTGAAAAAGCGTCTTTTTGCAGATTTGTGTTAGCAGATCTCTGTTTTGCTTCCATCCTCTAGAATTAAAAAGAGTTCCTTGCATAACAATCAGAATATATGTGAGAGTTATTCTGTGGAACCAGAAGATGCTAAATGTTCATGGACACAGATTTACTCCCCCCCCCCCCCCCCCACATACACAAACCCAGTTTATAAGGTAAATGTGGTTTTGTGGAGTTCCTGTGGATCGAATTAAACTGATAATGGGCAGACCAGATTTTTTTTAATATTAAAAGCTTATTTTTGTTTGATTGAAGAAGAATATATAATATTCTGGGGAAAATATTTAATGTATATCTATTTTTTTGTGTTTGTTATTGTTTTCATGTAATGGTTTTTTTCTTGAGTAAATGTCTTTTTTCTTAGTGAGTAGACATCGTCAAAGTTAAAGGCTCTTTTGTTTTTAAAAATGAACACAATTTATGTTGTTTAGTTTATACATGTGTATTCTGTGTCTTTGGTCTTGTCTTGTAAGTTTTCAATTCATACATGTAGCTTTGATTTTGCTTTGTCAGTGAATATTGAGGAGGAAACAGCATGCGCATGAAGGTCTAAGAGAGATCTATATTATATGATTGGTAAAAAAAAATCAACAACAAATCAGTGATGGGCTGCTGTTCTTACAGATATTATATGTATTGTGTAAAAAGATCATTAGGTAGTCAGAATAAACAGATGGTAATTAGGTAAATATACAAAGGTGAGTGGCACGGATATGTCAGTAAATGAAACTGAAACACAAAGTATTTAATGTAGCACTGCAAGCAGACAGCAGTAATTTCAATAATTGTTTTAGCATTTTTGGCGATAAGAGTTCATGAAATATATAATGATTAAGGAAAACAGTTGCAGTTAAACAAGATTATATGAAATATGAATAATTAAGGAAAACAGTTGCAGTTAAACAAGATTATATGAAATATGAATAATTAAGGAAAACAGTTGCAGTTAAACAAGATTTGTTTTAACTGTATTATTTTCAGTTATATTTATTTCTCTGTGTTCCCCATTCATGTATTTTTAAAGAATTTTCTGTTCAGTTTTCATGTGTTCTCAAATCTTCCCACACTTTTCCTACGATGATGCGTTTTGATTGAAACAATTGTTTTTACCCATCCAATGAGATTTGCATGCCCACCCCCTCCTTCAATTGTTTGTGCAGCGTTATTATTTATGAGTTATGTGATATATATTTTGTATTTGATGTGAGTTAATGTAAGAACATGCTCATGAAAGAAGTTCAGCTTGATAACACCTTTAATGAAGTAACTATAAAGCAAGACTCGACATAGACAGGGTGAGCAAACATAGATAACGCAAGGCACTGAGGCACCAAGTGCGAGTCATGTATGTGAGGTGATATTTATGTATATGATTCCATCTGTTGCGGAAACTTTGTGGTTAGCTTTCAAGTAGAGGAATATAAAGTTGAGAAAGTCTGGCCTGAACAAATCCTTTAATGAAACTACATGACATTGTACTCATGAAAGGGTCTCAGGAAGACAGCTATGATTAAAAAGAGTTAAAAGCTATTACAGGCACAGCTTTCTTCAACTAACAAAGCATAAATGCAATTGTGGAGAGCTAAAAGTCCTCGAATATCACAATATCAAACGGTTCATGGTCAATTCTGAGGATATTCAGACTCAAGATTTTTATGTAATAATCAGTTATTGTCTTCTAATAAAAAAAGTTTCAGAAAAAAAGTGATAAGCAGGTGCTTTGCTGTGGCGGATATGTACATCTTAAATGGAACTGAGCAGCTTCAAGCTGGACAACACCAGCGTCAAGCCCTGGGAGAACATTGCAATTAGGGTGACCATGTGTACTCAACGCTCTGTGTTTTAAAGATCCTTGTCTGTCCGTTTCAGGATTTGACGCCTTCGGGGATGTCCTGCAGCCAGCCAACGCTGGCGGCACTGTGCAGGGGCCGGGGATGACCAAGGCACCGGAACCCAAGCTCCTCGCCTCTGATCTTGACACCTCACTCGCCTCCCTGGCATCCAACCTCAGCGTCAAGTCGCCTGCCGACCAAGTTAAAAAGTGAGAGCGTGGGAAGGGGAGATAACCTTGATTGCTAACTGGAATTAAATTACATATTCTTACTCCGAATCACATAAAGCATTGTCACAGACTCATATGCTAGGTACTGAAAACGCTAACCCATCAAAACCCTTTTAAGGGAAGCAACCCACTCTAAAAAAGGCTGAACTAGCCATGGCCATGGGCCCCGGGAGTTACCTCCCCTATGGCTACTTCCCATCAGCCCCCACACACCCTATCATACGTCTTTTCAGCAGCGTGGTGTGAGGGTGCTCTGAATTTTCGCTAGACTGCGGCTGACTGTGTGAGCTTTTTTGCCTGCCAGCCGCGTTGACCTGTCGTTCTCCCGTGCGGGCGCCAGTCTTGGTGAGCTCGTTCTCGTTTGTTTCAACTTTCCTCGTTGTTTGTTGCTGATATTTCGTCCCTAGGACGTAGTTATCAGTTACTGTTGGTGTTGCCGCCATTTGCATTTCGCCAGCTTGCTGTCGTTTTCATTGTTTGGCATGTAACCGGCGCTTGCTTCTGTTATTTGTTCTGCAAGCTTGGTTTTCTTGTTGCTAACGTTCGTTTTGTTTACGGAATTTTCAGTCCGTGTTTGCTACTTACGTTGTTTGCATTTTTATTTTCTTTCCGTCTTACGCTTGTGCTTTTGTGTCAAGTCATTATGGCTGACTCTGACGGGCGTAAGAGTAAGGGCAAGGGCGACGCGAAGGGCAAAATTAAGCCCAAGTCGTCTTCTTCTAGGCCAGTCGTACTGGTTACGGATGCGGAACGCAATACTGTACTTTCGGTTACTATTTCACCTCCGAGGGAGGCTACGGAGGCTCGTCCTTCTTCTTCTGTTGTTTCGGCTCCTTCTCCTTTGTCGGCGCCGGAACAGGGGGCACTTGTGTCCTCTTTGATTAAGTCTTTAGTGCCAGAGATCCGGTCTTTGGTGCAACAGGAAATGCAGCGTTCGTCGGCTTCCGGTGTTGCTGCTGTGCCTCCTTCCGTGGGGGGGGTACAGTCCCTCTCTTCTCTGGTGGCTTCCGGTTCGGGGGTGCAACTTCCTGCCTCTGCCTTTACCACTTCTGTCAGCGGACATCCAAGTAAGTCGACTTGGTCCCACAGCCCTCGCCAGGCGTCGGGACACTCCCTGCTGGGAGACAAGTCAATGGGGCAGAGTGGCACTCTGCATTCTCCTGGTGACTCGTCCTCCCGTTTCGGCTTGGACGTTGGTAGCCAGTACGCTGATGTCCGTCCCCGCCAGCTTGTCTGGGATCGTGACTCTCAGCAGCAGCTTCCGTTTTCGGTCGCCGCATTTCCGGCTTCGGCCGGAAGTACACTTCCTGTCCTCACTTCCCGCTCAGCCGGTTGTGAGGGTATGGATTACAGGCTGGCCTCAGGGCCTTACGGCCCCCGGCCACAGCCTGCTCCGGTTTCGGCCGGATATGCTGTCCCTCTTCCGAGTTCATCTGCTTGGATCCCGGAGAGGGAACAACAGCGTTCAGCGGCGGCACATGCTGTGCAACAGCTGGGGCGGTCGTCTTTGTCCCAGGACGTGACGGCGACTTCCGCTCACCCACTTCCGGTCGTTTCCGATTCGTTTTCGGCTTTCCCTTTGCCTGCTGGCAGTGGGGTGAGCCGAGAACAATTTCGGCGTCACGACTTTCCGGTCTCCGGACAGGTTGCGGACGTTTCGGCTTCGGCGGTGGATGATTACGATCCTCAGTTTGACCAGTCTGAGGTCCAGTCTCTGGCAAGTGAGGATCCGCGTACGGGCTTTCCGTCTCGGCTTCGGACGGTTCTGAGTGCCGCGGCGGAAGTGACATCCCGCTACTTTCCTGAGGGGGCTTCGGCGGCCGGAGTTTCGACTTCCGTTCCTCCCTCAGCGTGGTCCGACTTCCTTCCCGGGGGGGAGGACTCTTCCTCCTTCCGGTTTGTGGAGTCACCGGCAGTGGCCTACCACCTTTCTCAGGTGCTTGCGAAGTCTTCGCGCCAGAGTGGTGGTTTGCCTCCCGTGCCTGTCCCGCTTCTGGTACCGTACGGACCAGTTCCGGAGCAGGCACAGGCTTGGGTTGCTTCGGGGGCTCAATCTTCTTCCGGTGGCACTTCCGGTCATCAGAAGTTGGTTCTGCCTTCGAACAACCGGAACCTGATAGCGTCTCTTTCGCTTCCCCGGTCTTCGTTACCGTTGACTAGGGATCTGCTGCCTCTTTTGTCAAAACAGGTCAAGAACGATTCTGTTTTGTCAGTAAAAGAGTCGACGCTAGTCAGTTTGGAGGAGATCGCACGCCAGCTTTTGGAGCTTGCGTCTATCTCCGACACTCTGGTTCGCGCTCTGTCTCGGTCTCTGACCGATTCTCTCGTTCCGTTTACCCTTAGCGAGGAGCAGAACGCGGACGACGTGTCTGTCCTTCTCGCTGCTCTCGCGAAGGTAAACGAGGAACAGACGCGGCTTTCCTCCTTGCAATATGCACATGCGGTGATGAGCAGGAGGGACCTGTTTCTGGACCATTCTCACTTCAGGGACCAGGCTACCCGGGATGCCCTTCGGGTATCCCCGGTTGTGGAGGGGTCTCTGTTCGGCCATATGGCGGTAGACGCTCGGCAGAAAGAGATCCAGTCACTCAAGGACACACAGTTCTGTGACTTTGCTCTACAGGGCATGAGGCAGGCTAAGCCTTCACAGCAAGTGAAGGCTCAGTCGTCGTCTCAACCCAAGTCTGGGACCAAGAGACCTGCACAGCAGTCGTCTCGAGGTGGCAAGAAACGGACTGCGTCGGGAAGGGGGCGTGGCGGCTCTGGTAGCAAGCCTCACCCCCAATGAAGTGCTCCCGGTCTCACCCCCCTTCCGCCCTCCACACCAGTGATGGCGGGAGGCCCCTCCCGGGCACTCTCCAATTGGATGGTCTCTGTAGACAGCCAATGGATAGTGGGAGTGGTGAGATCGGGCTTCCGTCTGCTATGGCGGGAAGAGAAGGCACCTCTTTCCCGGCGGCCGCCGCCCTTCAAACCCCCCTCCTCGCAGGAAGCAAAGTCCGTTCTTCAGACGGAAATTGTCTCCCTGGTGCAGAAGGGCGCGGTAGAGAGGGTCCTAGACCAAAGCTCTCTGGGATTTTACGGGCGTCTTTTCGCCGTTCCCAAGGCTTCAGGGGCCTGGCGTCCCGTCCTGGACTTGTCTCTTCTCAACACGTTCTTGAGAGAGATCAAGTTCAAGATGGAGACGCCAGCCACGGTCAGGGACTCTCTCCGCCCAGGAGATTGGGCGACCTCTATAGACCTGACGGATGCATATTTTCACATTCTTATGCATCCGTCCGACCGGAAATGGCTTCGTTTCCGGTGGGGCGATCAGGTCTACCAGTTCCGCGCACTCCCCTTCGGACTGTCTCTCGCACCGTGGATTTTTACCATGGTGGTGAGACAGTTGTGCGCACTGGTGAGGTCGCAGGGTATCAGACTGCGGGCTTATCTGGACGATTGGCTCATCCTGAACCAGTCCCAGATAGGTTGTGCGCAGCATACCCAATCGGTTCTTCGAGAGGCCTCCCTGCTGGGGTTCTCGATCAACCGATCAAAGTCGGAGTTGATCCCGTCTCGGACATTCACTTATCTGGGGATGTCTTTCGACACAGTGGCTTGGACTGTCCGCCCTTCCCAGAGCAGGGTGGACAAGCTCCAGGCCCAGATCAGCTCCACTTTGCCTCTCCTGCAGGCTTCCCTCAGGTCTCTGGCCTCCATCTTGGGGCAGATGGAGTCTATGGCTCTGTTGGTTCCCCTGGGCAGGGTCCACAAACGGCCTTTCCAGGCAGCTCTGAAGCCGTTTGTGGACTCAGCTCGGGTGGACTGGAACGCCCTCGTTCCTCTTCAGGGATGGTTCCAGTCCGCAACCCTTCCGTGGCTGGACACGGAGTGGGTCTGCCAAGGAGTGCCGATTGCTTTGCCACCCCCAGATCTGGATCTCTTCACGGATGCTTCCCTACGGGGGTGGGGAGCGCACACGGACCTACACACGGTGTCAGGTCTGTGGTCGGCAGAACAGAGCCAGTGGCATATCAACTTGCTGGAGCTAGAAGCAGTAGCCCTAGCTCTAGTCGAGTTTCTGCCCTCCCTGCAGGCCAAGCATGTTCGTCTGTTTACAGACAACACGACTGTGGCCGCTTATCTCAACAAGCAGGGAGGCTCGCGGTCCCCGTCTCTCTCGGACAGGGCCTGCGAGATTCTGAAGTGGTGTGCTCGGCACCACATCATAATCTCGGCCAGGTTCCTTCCAGGGAGGCTGAACACTCTGGCGGACGCTCTCAGCCGGTCCGACAGGGTGCTTCAGTCAGAGTGGACCATCACTCACGGGGCACTGCTGCGCCTTTGGGCCCAGGTCCAAAAGCCTCTCGTGGATCTGTTTGCCACCAGGTTCTCGAAGAGGCTTCCGGTGTTCGTCTCGCCATTCCCGGATCCCCAGGCTTGGCGGGTGAACGCTCTGGACATTTCCTGGACGGGTCTGGAGGCGTACGCCTTCCCGCCTTTCCAATTACTCAGCCGAGTAATTCGAAAGGCGGAACTGGAGGGGCCGACTCTTCTTCTGCTGGTCGCCCCTCTCTGGCCGTCGCAGGTCTGGTTCCCAGACCTGCTTCGGCTCGCCCAGGGGCCTCCCATTCCTCTCTCCCTCGGGAGAGGGGAACTCGTGCAGCCCCGAACAGGCGTTCCACACGAGGAGCCCAGTTTTCTGAAGCTTCACGTGTGGAGGTTGTTCGGGACTCACTGAGGCGCTCTGGGGCGTCTTCTCTGACGCTAGACCTGGTGGGCCGTTCTCATAGGGCTTCCACTGCGTCCGTCTATGCCTCTCACTGGAAGTCCTGGTCCACCTGGTGTGCTGCTAAGGGGATTAGTGCGGTTGCGCCCCGCTCTATGCAGGTCGCCAACCATCTCTCCTTTCTCTTCTCACAGGGCGCCTCTGTTTCCTCCTTGAGGGTCCGGCGCTCTGCGATTTCCGCTACACTCAAACAGATCGGCCGTTCGATCAATGTAGGGGGAGTGATAGCGGCTGTGATCAAGGGCGCTTCTCTTAAGCAGGTCAAGTCCAGATTGGCCACCCCTAAGTGGGATCTGTTCCTGGTGTTAGCCTTTCTACGCTCTTCGGATTTTGAGCCTTTGAGAGAGGCTAGTCTTCACAACCTTACTCGGAAGACTCTGTTTTTGATTTTGTTGGCTACGGCCCGGCGGGGTAGCGAGGTCCACGCTCTGTCGGGTCTGCCTGGTGATATCTTGTTCGAGTCGGATGGTTCAGTGTCCTTACACTTCCGACCCGATTTCTTGGCTAAAAATCAGGCTCCGGGGCAGGCCTCTCCGTTGGTTAGAGTCAAGGCTCTGACCAACGCGTTGGCTCCGGATGACCCTGATTTGGTCAACTGCCCGGTTCGGGCCCTGCGTACGTACTTAGCCCGCACTCAGGCGGTACGCTCTAGCACGCAGAAGCTGTTGTTTCTCTCTATTCTTACCGCTCGGGAGAAAGACATCTCTAAGGTCACGTTGGCACGGTGGGTGACTTCGCTCATACGACAAGCTTATGTCTGGAGTCACACGAACGGGGGGGGGGGGCGCTGCCTGCCTTTCCCCTGGACTCTGCGAGAGCCCATGAGACTAGGGCTTGGGCGTCGTCACTTGCGGTGCTTCGCTCCAAACGTCTGGACGAGGTTTTGTCTACTGCGTATTGGCGTTCCGAAGATATTTTCATTAATTATTATCTTCGGGACGTCTCTGCTCTTCGCCAGGACGGCTCACGCGGGCTTCCTGCCCTGGTGGCAGCCGGCCAGGTTCTGGATAGAATGTGATGGTGAGTTTGGTTTATTCTCTTGCCCACCGCCATGTTGATGTTATCTGCTTTATGTGATTCGGAGTAAGAATATGTAATTTAATGGAAAATTTCCTAGTAAATTTTCATTTGATTAATATACTTACCCGAATCACATAGTGAATTCCCTCCCGCCTGCCCCGCTTATGGTTTTAAGTTTCTTTAAAGCCGTATGATAGGGTGTGTGGGGGCTGATGGGAAGTAGCCATAGGGGAGGTAACTCCCGGGGCCCATGGCCATGGCTAGTTCAGCCTTTTTTAGAGTGGGTTGCTTCCCTTAAAAGGGTTTTGATGGGTTAGCGTTTTCAGTACCTAGCATATGAGTCTGTGACAATGCTTTATGTGATTCGGGTAAGTATATTAATCAAATGAAAATTTACTAGGAAATTTTCCATTATCTGGCAGGGGATGGTGTTTTGTGTGTGTGTGTGTGTGGGTTTTTTTTGGGGGGGGGGGGGGGGGGCAAAAGTTTGAGAAACAATATAAAAAGAAATCGTCATTGCTAAAGATCTTTAGGCAGCTCACACAATCTGTGCTAATTACAGAGCGTGGGAGCAGAAAGTTCAAGCCTTTGGTTCTTTGTTCAGTCAGTTGGGGATTGAAGACAGCAGCAGAACTTTTTCCTGGTTCTTGTCTTTGTTATCACTCACTGTAAGATTCCCGCAGTGGGGCACAGTGGGGCACAGTGGGGCACAGTGGGGCACAGTGGGGCACAGTGGGGCACTGCGGTTATGAAATTAAAGGCCCCTCCTGTTTTTGGAACCGCAGGAGCTTTCTAGTTTGCTGTTAGGTAGATTTTTGGTTCCTCTTTCCTGTCATGCTCTCTTTTTCTTCATGAATTCTTTTCTTTTTTTCTGCCTTCTTGCTCATTCACCTGTATTTTTTCCAAAACATCTCTTCTCTTGCCGCTTGTCTCGCGATTCATGTATAGTTTAATCTGTTAGTGTTCTGATGTAAGCCCAGCAGTAGATAGGTTAAGCCTATTTTAACATACTGGAAACTGGTAATCTTCCAGTAGGTATTAATTTAGTTTTACTAAAGCCTGCTGGGACACAAGTAATGGGTTAGTGCATTTGTAAACAGGAATCGCTTGACAAGTGGCCCCCTTCATCCCCCCCTTCCTCGTCCTGATATGGCTCTACGTAGTCGGCTGGACGTTAAGCAACAAATAAACAAACAAACTCACTGTAAGATGACCTCGTCAGCTTTACAGAATGAACATGCAGTAAACAGGACTAATCTGTGTTTCTGTTGACATGTCAGTATCGTCCACTATTTTTTGTTCACTGCTGAATTTTGAATACAGTGGAACCTCCAAAAATCTGTGAAAATCAGGTCTTAAAAAGGAGGGAGACTCAAAATGGGGGTAAATTTACTGACGTTATGAACACACACTCCCAGAAAACAGGGTCTTAAAAAGGAGGGAGACTCAAAATGGGAGTAAATTTACTGACGTTATGAACACACACTCCCAGAAAACAGGGTCTTAAAAAGGAGGGAGACTCAAAATGGGGGTAAATTTACTGACGTTATGAACACACACTCCCAGAAAACAGGGTCTTAAAAGGGAGGAAGTCTTAAATTGGGGGCCAGCATTTGGCAAGCAGGTAGCCCACGATCTTAAGATAAGTTCATTATCTGTTTCATAAGTGTTTCTCTACTTCAAAGACCTGTGGGTTGTCATACTGGTAAATGTAACGTTTTGTTTTGTCATGTCAAGAATAAACGTTCCAATTACTTACCATTCTTGTTTTTTTGATTCCTTAAATTGATTGGGGGATCTTAAAAGGGCGGTTCCACTGGGTGTTTATACTTGTGGTAGCACTGGGTATCACGTTGTAACTGTGTGTCCAGGACTAGCCACCAAGGGCAGTTCTACTGCGTGTTTATACTGGTGGTAGCACCGTGTATCACCTGTGTGTCCAGGACTACCCACAAGGGCAGTTCTACTGTGTGTTTATACTGGTGGTAGCACCGTGTATCACCTGTGTGTCCAGGACTAGCCACCAAGGGCAGTTCTACTGTGTGTTTATACTGGTGGTAGCACCGTGTATCACCTGTGTGTCCAGGACTAGCCACCAAGGGCAGTTCTACTGTGTGTTTATACTGGTGGTAGCACCGTGTATCACCTGTGTGTCCAGGACTAGCCACCAAGGGCGGTTCTACTGTGTGTTTATACTGGTGGTAGCACCGTGTATCACCTGTGAACTGTGTGTCCAGGACCAGCCACCAGTGGCAGCCCAAGGGGGAGAGCAAGCTGACCGGGGGCAACACCTACCAGCAGCGACCGGTCATTCAGAGCAGCGCCACCACGTGGAGCACTCCACAACAGCCACAGTTCCAGCCTGGCATGCAGCCACAGATGGTACGTGTTCTCTTTGGCGTTTCAGTCATGTCCACTGATACAGTACTCAGGCATGGGAATTGAAAATTGTAAAAAAGGCGGAAAATTTTTAACTGAAGACGCAAAGCGTCAAGTTGACGGCGCGAAGCGCCTAGCCTTACTAGAAGGGTCCAGGGGCATGCCCCCCCGGAAATTTTTTTCTCCAAAGAACCCAGATGGTGCAATCTGGTGTCATCTGAGCTCCAAGTTTGCCATTAAATTCTGTTTTTAGAATCAGAGGTTTTAGTACCAATGTTTGATTTTTTGAAGAAAAAAAATATATACATGTATTATATGCCAAATATGGTTGAAATTTGTTAAAAAATTGATCAGTTGAGACAAACAGGAAAATGTAACTTGTAACACAATCTGGTTTACTTTCAAACATAAAAGTTACAAAGGCTCACCAATAAGAATTGCCTACTTAAGTTACTTTCCCATGATCTCTTACAAGGGTTTTAAAAAAAAGTATAAAAAAAGAAGAAGAAAATAAGGCTCAACGCATAAATTTTTCTTTGATTTGTGGGTTCGCGGTTTGGGTACCAGCCCAGCTCCAACCCTTGCTTAAATTTGGTAAATATAGTTCGAAGATTACGAATACGATCAGCACAGTGACATTCGAATGGAGAAAAACTGAAACAGATGCGCAAAGTTCAGATCTAGAGCGGTGTTCTTCGCTTGACTTGAGCCAAAATCTGTTCTTCTTCTGCCGTATAAAATCGAAGGAAAATCAAACAATTCAGGAGCACTGTGCCTTACTTGAGCAGAAAACCCCCCACCTGGCAAACGTTGATTGTCCTTCAGAGAAGAGCACGTTTCAAATGTGCTTCTTCCTGCGGAGATGCCAGTAACAGTTAATAGGTGTTGCAGACGATGCACCATGCTGAACCACGGATATCAATTTTTCTAAATCGGGTGCCGACGCGCTGTTTTTCTCTATTCACTTCCACAACAACCGACACCCACTCCCATTTCCATTTGTTCGCGCATCCAGTGTCATTGAATCTTTTACCATGTTTTACAACACGCGCGATCGACATTTTCACTGGTACAATGCTGTCGCGTGCCCGCGAATCCTATAGCGTGCCCGCGAATCAACAGCGAGCTGTTTCACTCAAAGTTCAAGTAACTGAGGCGGGCGGTAGCAGTGCGTGAACAAAGTACGGACAGTTTTCGCGGGCTTTTGCGCTAAGGCAAAAGTAACCGGTGATTTTTTTGTGTGCCTCCCCCCTTTATTTTTTCGGCGGACACTTTTGCTTTTTCGGCGGAACAAACAAAAATTTCAGCGGAAATCCGCCGTTCGGCGGACAATTCCCATGCCTGAGTACTGGAACCCCCTTTCAAGCCCTAAAAAAATGTGAGAGAATCAGGTCTTAGCAATGAGGGAGTCTTGAAATGGGGATGACGGGGGCAGTGGCCAAGTGGATAAGACATCGGCCTCCCCAGCGGAAGGTTTTGGGTTTTGAATTCTGGCCGCGCCTGGTGGGTTAAGGGTGGAGATTTTACCGATCTTCCGGGTCAACTTATGTGCAGACCTGCTAGTGCTTTAGTGTGTACACACAAGCACAAGACCAAGTGCGCACGGATAAGATCCTGTAATCCATGTCAGAGTTCAGTGGGTTATAGAAACACGAAAATACCAAGCATGCATCCCCCAAAAGCCGCGTATGGCTGCCTAAATGGCGGGATAAAAACGGCCATACATGTAAAAGCGGTGAGAGTTTCAACCCATGAACGAAGAAGTCTCTTTAGTGTTTCAGTCATGTCCACTGATACAGTGGAACCCCCTTTCAAGCCCTAAACAAATCTGAGAAAATCAGGCCATAAAAAGGAGGGAGTCTTAAAATGGATGTACATTTACAGAGGTTATGACCAGAAAATCTGAGAAAACAGTGTTAAAATGGAGAGTCCTAAATTGAATGGTCTTAAAAGGGATAAGGGGGGGGGGGGGGGGGTTACACTGCATTTAACCTAATCCTTCATACCTTAACAACTGTCAAGGCAGTTAACATTGGATAGGAGCATCCAGAAATCAACTGCCTTCCTGCTTCCCCTGTGGAGTGAACGTTCTTTGCTGATTTTATTTTGCAGTTTGACACAAGTGTCAGTTAATGAATAAAATTAGTGAAGCACGCACCTACATACACGCTCGTTCTGTCACACACACACACCTGGCCCTGCACCTACATACACGCTCGTTCTGTCACACACACACACCTGGCCCTGCACCTACATACACGCTCGTTCTGTCACACACACACACCTGGCCCTGCACCTATGTTCACACCACATCTAGCTTTATTTTCTACCAGGAAGTGTCAGTGTTGTGCAGTTTATTTCTGAGCTTTTGTGTTTGATGGTTTCCTGTGCACCTGAGCTGATACAGGTATTGCCTTGTTGTGTGTGCACCTGAGCTGATACAGGTATTGCCTTGTTGTGTGTGCACCTGAGCTGATACAGGTATTGCCTTGTTGTGTGTGCACCTGAGCTGATACAGGTATTGCCTTGTTGTGTGTGCACCTGAGCTGATACAGGTATTGCCTTGTTGTGTGTGCACCTGAGCTGATACAGGTATTGCCTTGTTGTGTGTGCACCTGAGCTGATACAGGTATTGCCTTGTTGTGTGTGCACCTGAGCTGATACAGGTATTGCCTTGTTGTGTGTGCACCTGAGCTGATACAGGTATTGCCTTGTTGTGTGTGCACCTGAGCTGATACAGGTATTGCCTTGTTGTGTGTGCACCTGAGCTGATACAGGTATTGCCTTGTTGTGTGTGCACCTGAGCTGATACAGGTATTGCCTTGTTGTGTGTGCACCTGAGCTGATACAGGTATTGCCTTGTTGTGTGTGCACCTGAGCTGATACAGGTATTGCCTTGTTGTGTGTGCACCTGAGCTGATACAGGTATTGCCTTGTTGTGTGTGCACCTGAGCTGATACAGGTATTGCCTTGTTGTGTGTGCACCTGAGCTGATACAGGTATTGCCTTGTTGTGTGTGCACCTGAGCTGATACAGGTATTGCCTTGTTGTGTGTGCACCTGAGCTGATACAGGTATTGCCTTGTTGTGTGTGCACCTGAGCTGATACAGGTATTGCCTTGTTGTGTGTGCACCTGAGCTGATACAGGTATTGCCTTGTTGTGTGTGCACCTGAGCTGATACAGGTATTGCCTTGTTGTGTGTGCACCTGAGCTGATACAGGTATTGCCTTGTTGTGTGTGCACCTGAGCTGATACAGGTATTGCCTTGTTGTGTGTGCACCTGAGCTGATACAGGTATTGCCTTGTTGTGTGTGCACCTGAGCTGATACAGGTATTGCCTTGTTGTGTGTGCACCTGAGCTGATACAGGTATTGCCTTGTGTGTGCACCTGAGCTGATACAGGTATTGCCTTGTGTGTGCACCTGAGCTGATACAGGTATTGCCTTGTTGTGTGTGCAGATGGGAGCACCAGGTATGGGCTTTGGCCAGCCACAGATGGTGGGAGCAATGGGACCACAGCCCATGATGGTTAGTGTGTGTGTGTGTGTGTGTGAGACAGAGTGAGAGTGTGTGTGTGTGAGAGAGAGAGTATATGAGTGAGATTAACCAAGAGTGTGTCCGAAACAGTCTGCTAACCTTTCAAATAAAAAAAATAAAGATTACAAAAAGATGTGTATGATGAATGCTCTAGCAAAGCTGATGCCTTTTCAGGGTATGGGTCCGGGTATGGGCATGGGTCAGATGCGACCCGGTATGGGTGGCATGCCGGCCATGGGGATGCAACAGCCCATGATGTACGGCGGCATGGGAGGAATGCCGGCAGCAAGGATGCCGCAGCAACAGGGGCAGGGACAGAACCCACACAACGACCCCTTTGGCGCTTTGTGAGCCAGGCAAGTGGCTGGAGGTTTTCTCTCAGTATTTTTGTTTGGATTTTTTTTTTGGTGGTTATAATTATGTTTTTATGAAGTTGGCAGTTATTTGTTGAGTGATACTGCTGAAGGACTTCTTCTTCTTCAGCGTTCCAGAATTTTCTGGTTACGTGTGAGCTCGTTTTCCCATTTGGGTTCCCCAAACTATACTCTGAGAGCATAGTCAGCTTCACTCCGCTTTCGTTGAGTAGGCATGCTGGGTATTTTTGTGTTTCCATAACCCACCGAACTCGGACATGGATTACAGGATCTTTTCCGTGTGCACTTGGTCTTGTGCTTGCGTGTACACACGAAGGAGGTTAAGTCGCTAGCAGGTCTGCACATACGTTGACCTAGGAGATAGGAAAAATCTCCACTCTTAACCCACCAGGCGGTATCGACCGGGATTCGAACTCACGACCTCCCGATTAGGAGGCGGACGTCTTACCACCACGCCACTGCGCCCGGAAGTTTTCAGATGGGGTGATTCCTAAAGCTCATCGCATGCCCCTCAACTTCCTCAGGAACAACACCACTCTTATCACAAGGGCATTCACATTGACAGGCTTGCACACACCAGGCAGGTGCACACACACGTTCCGATGCAGACATGCACTTTCTTTGTGTGACTGGCGTCAGGAATATTATTTTTTTTTTAACAATATCTCAGATTAAGGAACCCCCTTGGTACCACCCAAAGATGGTCTATAATGGTAAATTTTGGTAAAGACATTAAACAGGTGTCCATTCTTGGGAGGTGTCCTTTCATCAGAGGGGGCTCCGGACTGTTCATTGACTTACAGCCTTCTAATTTCTATGTGTGTGTATGTACTAATCATGTTTTCTGCCCTTTTCTATGTGTGTGTATGTTCTAATCATATTTTCGGCCTTTTTTGTTTGTTCTAGGTATACACCAGTACGCCATACAGTGACAGTTGTCAACGACAGTTGTTCCGCTGTGCCGGAAACGTTCACCATTTGTAGACGCTTTGTTGGTCACGGCATTGTGAAGAGACTTAGCCGCCATCGTCCACTCTTCGCTTTCACCTCGAAGCAAAGAAACAGAACTGTTAGCGGCAGACTTGCTGTCCTGTGTTTGCTGCTGTGACTGTGTCATCAGTGTTCACTTGTTTCGCTCCTGACAGACTAAAGTGGGATTTTGTTCTTTTTTCCAGACTTTGTTCTTCTTCTTCTTCATCTCCCGCATCTAGATCATATCTTACAAATGGAGATGCAAAGGTTTCTTTGTTTCTGACAACGGTATGTGGTGGCTCTGTCAGCGTCAACATGGCGTGTGTGTAGATATTGGGCATACAGCTTGATCATGGTCATGATTTAATATATTGTTCACGCCAGACTTGTGTGAGGATTCACTGGAAAAGATGAAATGTGTGAATGCGTGGACCTGCAAGAAAAACACGTGCACTGGAAGTGTTGAGCGAATATGATAAGGTCACTGAGCGTACTAATCTGTACAATTTAGTGAGAACAGGGCACATGTCCTTTCTAGCCATTAAGGAATCTTTTTTCCTTCTTTTTTTGTGCCGATTCTGCTTTGTCCGTTATTACCTTCCCTTGGAAGCCAAACCAGTCCATGTAATAATTTGTTCAAGTATCACGCGTTGAAAGGTAAAAGTTCACAGATGATTTCTATTCGACCGAGTAGAACAAGAAAACAAATTTGTGCAGTATATATCTGTGTGTAGATGTGTAACTCGCGATAAACATGGTACAGGCTCTGACTAATCCTTGTTATCAATGACATTTTAGATGTACTATTTGATTTACACTTATGTAGGCTCTGGCTGAATATTTCACATAGAACTGCAAGCTATTTTCCTTGTCTTTTCTACATTTCTAGTGGTGGATTTTTAGTGAAATCATCCTTGATAATGATAGCATTCAGAGATTATAGTAAAAAATTCAACTTAATTGTAGATGATTGGATGTAATCAGAAAACTGATTGTGCAGTAATCATGTGAGCAAGTCTTGGTAGATATTACAAGATTCTTGGTGTTTTGAAATAAAACATTTGTGTTGGAAATAGCTCACACCATAATGCTGTGCTAATAGTGGCATTGTATATAGGCATCCCTGTTTTAGACTTAAGCTTTTGAGATGTTCTGAATTGTAAGATGATTGAGTGTATCATCATCTATCAGTACGGAAACAAAATAATATCAGAGAACATTGACGTCCAATTATCACTGATGAATGTTGATGTTCTGGTCCATTTCAGTGTTCTGGTAGGGGAGTGGATTGAATAATAGAGTAGTGGATGATAGTCACACACTGTAGAGCGTCGTGTGCTGGTCTTAGCGATGAGAAATATCACACAGTTTTGGTGTTGTGTGTTTTGGCTGTGATAATCAACTTTTTTTTCCCCCCCGCATTGAATCAAAGTCAAAAGGCGGTAAGCAGTTGCCATGTAATCATTCATGTTCACTTGTTCTTTTCACTCCTGAAGTAGCGTTCTTTCTGAGACTGTTAGCAAGAGTCCTGTCTTGTAATTGTGGGCATTGAGGGGCTGGCTTCTGTTGTGAGTAGAAGTGTTTAGACATACTGGCGCTACCATCGTGTGACAGGTACTGTACACTTAGACATACTGGCGCTACCATCGTGTGACAGGTACTCTACACTTAGACATACTGGCGCTACCATCGTGTGACAGGTACTGTACACTTTAGGGCATCAGAAAGCCACTTCTTCACAGTTGCGTTGTGTGTACCATAATTATGCCTCATGTTTTTTTGTTTTTTTACAAGTTGATGTTACAGTAAGAATGTGTGAAGGCTATGGGTGTTGGTAGAAGATGTCGTAAGCTAACACAAGATGTTTACATTGTCTCACTTTTCTCATGAGAAATTGCTTGTTTTTCTTGTGAGAAATTGCTTGTTTTTCTTATGAGAAATTGGTTGTTTTCACAAGCAGGCTTTGCAAATGTTCATGAGCAGTTGAATTCAGGAAAAACATGTGTAGAGTGACTTTCATGTCTATCCTCATATTCTGATGTGTGTTCAGATTCAAAACTTTTTTTTTCTTGAGATGCTTTGAAACATTGTCAGACTTTTTCCCCAGTCTGTCTTTGATTTTTTCTTCTGCCTTTTGCTTACTGCGTTCAGTCTAGGTTTAGCAGCAAGAATGATAAGTCACACAGCAACACTACTGTGTCATTTGCTGATGTGAAAATATCAGTGCATATTTTATGCGTTTAGCTTTGTTGAGCAAATGCAGGCTGTGACTAAAATCAACGCCAATTAAGCCAATGATGACATTGTATATAATAGTTCAATCGTGGTAGATAAGAGCAACTGCTAGCTTTTTGTCAGAATGTCAACAACTGTGGAGACGGATTGGCTCGGTGTTGTTGACATCTGTTATTTGCAGTTCTAGTATCAAGAGTCAGTGTGGATCCTCTACTGCCACTGATTGTTTAACCCTGCACAACAGTTACGAGTAGGTTGGGTTGTGAGCTGTTGCTTTTGATTGAAAATCGGAGTTCAGTTTGTGTTGCTTTGAGTGGTGTGTGTACAGCCATAGTGAGAATCTCGCGACAGTTTTGGTTTGCAGCTGTTCAGACAGAACTGGGTGGAAGTGAAAAAACCAAACCTCATATGCAAGTTGTGTGTGTGAAAGCGTGTACAGAGTCTGATATGATAAGAGAGGAGACAAAACTGCGCAAAATCGCTTTGGGGATGTGCATGTGGAATGGGTAGCTGGAGGTTTGACAGGACTGATTGATTGATTTTGTTGTCGTACCGGTTCTGACGAAACCATCTTGGAAGGCAGGTTTCTACTTACACGCTTTTCTCTCTCCTTGATTTAGCTGCTGGTGTCGTAATTAGTTTGATTTTTTGAGTCACTTGAGAAAAAGTGACTATGTAATCGGTCAGTGGTAGACACCACCTTAACGTTGGACTTTTCTCGGAAACTATCAAAGCGATCGGGCTCATATTTTGTTTAGTCGTGACCTCCAATGACCTCTACACTTTAACGATGGTTTCGTTGACCTTTGACCTTTTTCAAGGTCACAGGTCAGCGTCAAAGGAAAAATTAGACATTTTATATCTTTGACAAAGTTCATCGGATGTGATTGAAACTTTGTAGGATTATTCTTTACATCAAAGTATTTACATCTGTAGCCTTTTACGAACGTTATCAGAAAAACAAGGGAGATAACTAGCCTTTTCTGTTCGGCAACACACAACTTAACGTTGGGCTTTTCTCGGAAACTATAAAAGTGACCGGGCTCAAATTTTATGTGAACGTGACTCATTGTGTTGTGAATAGCAATTTCTTCCTGTCCATCTGATGCCTCATATAATATTCAGAACTGCGAAAGTGACTCGATCGAGCGTTTGCTCTTCTTGTTTGTATTCTACTGCCTGAGTATGCTCTGCAGGCACACACATGACAGAAAAGTTCTCTTTCCAACCTCCCCTTGCTCTGAAATGGACTGATAACCTAAAAGAGCAATAAATCATTCACATCTCTCTTTCTCTCTCTCCATGTAGAGTTGGATAGCTTGATCATCTACTAAATATGATGTATTCAGCGTTTTCCATGTGAAAAGCAGTAAGATGAAATTACAGAGACCATCATAATTCTAGTCAAAACAATACCATTTGATCATGGAGACAGACCAGTCATGAATGGAAGGAGGAAACCAGTCATTTAGCCATTGTATAGCCCACCATCATGGAGACAGACCAGTCATGAATGGAAGGAGGAAACCAGTCATTTAGCCATTGTATAGCCCACCATCACTGCACTTGTGCCAGACACACTTTATGTTTGCACACATGAATGAGAGGTCGCTTTCTTTGTTGCCTTTTGCTTTTAGGCCAAGGTATGGGGTGAAGGGTTGGGGCGCACAGATTGCTCGCCTTTATGGTTTGGTTTGACACTATTTGTTACACTCATACATAAAATGTGACAAGTATAAGAGGTATTGGGCAGATGTTGGAAATACAGTGGTACCTGCGATGAAACGACACCCTTGGGACCAGCCAACAGTGTCCCTACATTGCAGGTGGCCTGTCATGACAGGTATACTTTGGTAGAGATAATATAAAAAGGGACGAGAAGGTGTCCTTTTAAGGGAGGTGTCCTCTCATGGGAGGGCCCGTTCATCGCAGGTATAGCTGTATGTGAGAAATTAAAATGAAGGTTGATAGTTATTCAGCACCCTGAAATGTCCACAAATCATTTGCTGTGCAAATTGTGTAAGAAAATAAAAGGTCAGCACATAACTACAGCCTTTTTGGCTCATGTAAGTGTAGCCTATGCGATGCTAACTTTTGTCTGTCTGTGCGTGCGTGCGTGTGTGATAGAAACTTTACCATTTGACTGAACACCGAAATACTAATTTTACCGGGTTATTATTCAAAGTATTGAAGCAATGATCAACATTTCGTCGGCACGTATGTAGATAAAGTGTGTATCCAAAGAAAACGGGTGGTGGTGGGTTTTGGGGGGGGTAAAAACAGGAGACTGGTTTGTGTTGTGTCAGGGGTCAAGGTTAGGTCAGATCGCGTGAAGGATTGTGGTATAGATTCACTTCTCAGTTCTTACTGAGCTGCATTCGCCGATTCGGGGAAGACGATTTCACATTGTTCGGTTTCGTAGCGGCTCCAGAAAAAATAGATATATACCAAAGGAGATTTCCTACAGGTTGATCTGCACAGCGTGTTTTCAGTGTCTGCGCGAGGAAGCGCTGTCGAAAGCGCAGTGTCGATCTCAGTGGCAGTCGTGTCCCCGTAACTCGTAAGTAGGCTACAGACAGACAGATCTAGATCTAGCGTCTCCCACTCTTGCACCGTGTCTAGGCTGTGTGTGTGTATGTGTGACGGAGTGATTGAGTTTGTGTTACTGTTTGTCAATTTCTTACGGGAGCCTTGAAGGCTTGGCCTCTTGTTGTGCAATGAAATGGAAACCATGTTGGTGTCTGTATTCTGTCATATTGTTAATTGTTAGAAACAGTCATCTTCTAGGTATCATTCTCAATTCAGTACAGTGGAACCCCTCTCTAGCGACCTTGAAAATGTTGACAAAAATCGGTCCTTATGGAGGGAGGGGGCGGGGTCAGGGGGCCACAAAGAAAGTCAGATTTTCTTTAAAAAAAAAACCCAGAGAAGTTTGAGTTGCTGACGATCGTTTCCTCAAGCAAACTGCTTCGATTTCATGTTTGACATTGTCGATGGTGTCCACCAGTTCTGGTGCATGTTTCAATGCAAAAAAAGTTACCGTATTTGACGGATTACAAGACGCACCCCTTGAAAAAAAAAAAATTGGGACGAGCCACGTATAGGCCGCGTCACTATATTACCCGCCGTCGAAAAAAATATAATCAGATCGTGTCAATCAATCAAAACAACCAGGCAAACGAAAGTAAGGTATTTGGCGAAATCAGCTCCGAGAATAATCAAGTGAAACAAAGAAGAAAAGTGAAAAAGTTTGAAGAAAAATATCGCACACACAATTTGTAACCAACACACACATGTAGTCCCGCCCGGAATAAGCTTTTTTGGGATGATTTACGACTTTTGCGCACATTTCGAGCAGACGAAAACACAACCTGGCGGCTCTCGCTCCTCCAACTATCGCGAGACACAAAAAAACGAAATCTCGCGCATGCGAGATCCTGATACATTCGGTGTTTCTCTGTATGCTATCTTGTCACGACGACTTGTTGACAAACGACGATTCGCGAAAGAAAGAGAAAAGCGCCGAGTCTTGAGTAGAGTCAGCTAATAAAGTACCGGTAATCGCTAATCGAGCGAAATGAAAATCCACGGCGACTTACATTTGGCGAATGCTATTCAACTGGTTATAACCGGTTTGTGAGTGATGCGTTACGCTGACTGAGAGTCTTCTTCTTCCATTTAACGCCCAGGGTCAACGTTCTGACTATTAGTGGCGCTTTGGAGGGTTGCGGAAGAAAATAAAATTTGCAGGGAGAGGGGGGTGGGGGGGCAGGACCACACAGCATTTTCAAGTCTCGGGCTAGGCCAAGCCGGCGGCCGGAGCGGTTGCAGGGGTTAAACCCCTGCCGGTGCTGCCCTAGCCTTCATCGACCGTACTTACTGGTGGCCTAGGGCAGGGTACAGGGTTTTGTTTACAGGTGCTGGCAGTGGTGGGATGCGCTGGAGGTGAAGGCGGCTGCTGTCGCCGCGCTGACAACCTCCTCTGGTAGCTCATTCCACTCCCTGATGGTTCTGGGGAGGAAGCTGTTCAGTCTCGTATCGGTCTTGCTTGGGATCCTGTTGAAGGCTCTGGTGTTTGTTCTTGAGCTTCTTCTTGATCTGCTGGGAAGGTGTTGGAGCTCGTCGCAGTTGACCTTGACGAGGTTGTTGGTAATCTTGTACAGCATACACAGTCTGGACGTCCGTCTGCGTTGCTCAAGAGAGGGCCACTGGAGGGTCTGCAGCATCTCTCCGACACTTGAGGTGTTGCGATGTCGGTGGAGAACGTAGCGTGCTGCCCTGCGCTGTACGGCTTCGATCTTGGCGATGTTCTTCTGCGAGGAGGGGTCCCAGGCTGTGCATGCGTACTCCAGCAAAGGTCGCACTAGGGACTTGTAGGCCAGTTCTTTGGTGTGGACTGCTCCTATCTTGAGGTTCCTGCGAAGGAATCCAAGGGTCTGGTTGGCCTTCTTCACGATGGTGTCGATGTGAATATCCCACTTCAGATCTGCTTGCACTGTCACTCCAAGGTATTTCGCGGAGGTGACATTCTCGAGGGCGTGTCCGTGCAGCGTATACTGGTGTGCGGAGGTCTTCTTCTTCTTACTGACTGTGAGCACACTGCATTTGTCGGGGTGGAAGGTCATGTCCCATTGTGACTCCCACTCTTCTAGTCGTTGTAGGTCAGACTGAAGGGCAGCATGATCGCTGGCGGCAGCGATGAGCCTGTAGACGATGGTGTCGTCGGCGAAGAGTCGAGTCGTGGAGGACACCCGCGCAGCCAAGTCATTAATGTAGATCAGAAATAGACAAGGTCCGAGGACTGATCCGTGTGGTACGCCTGACTTGACCGGGATGTTGGTTGACCTTGACCCTTCCACGACGACTGCTTGGCTCCGTCCATGTAGGAAGCTGGCAATCCAGGAGTTGGTGGAGTTTCTGATGCCGTAGTGATGGAGCTTATGGACGAGCAGGGAATGGTTCACCTTGTCGAATGCCTTGGCAAAGTCCATCACCACGACATCTGTCTGGCCGTTCCTATCCAGGTTGGCTGCCAACTCGTTGATAAGCTCTAACAGCTGGGTCTCGCATGAGCGTTGTTTCCTGAAGCCATGCTGTTGAGGGGTGAGGATCAGCTGTTGCTCCAAGAAGTCCATGATGTGACTAACGAGTATGTGCTCCATGACTTTGCCAGATACACAGGTCAGGGATACAGGTCTATAATTCGCAGGGTTGTAGTGTTCTCCCTTCTTAAAGATGGGTGTGACGATGGCCTGCTTCCAGTCTGAGGGCACCTCGCCACTGTCAAGGGAGCGCTTGAAAATCGGAGTCAGGATGGGAGCGATGTCATGGGCAAGCTCTTTGAGCACTCTTGGTGAGATGCCATCCGGGCCCGTCGCTTTTGTGGGGTTGAGGTCCGCAAGGAGTTTCTCGACGCCGTTGGTGGTGATCAGGATGTCGTCCATTGGTGGGTAGTTGGGAGTCGGTGGCCATCTTACACTTCTCCTCAAACTCGGCTTGCGTGTATTCCTTGCCGCTGCTGAAAGCTGTGTTGAATTGCGCGTTCAGGAGCTCTGCTTTGGCCTTGGGTTCAGTCACTAGTTTACCCTCTGCTTTTAAGGGTGGGACACCAGAGGCGGAGGACCTCAGTTGCTTCATGTAAGTCCAGAACCTCTTCATGCTGGGTTGCGTGCTTTGTTCGGAGTCCGTTGGGGTGAAAAGATTTCCCACGTATCTCCAGTAAGCTCGACGTAGCTGCTTCTGCACCTCTCTTTGAAGATCCCTTACTTCTTTCTTCAGATCCTCTGTTCCATGCTTCTTCATAAGTCTGTATCTTCTGTCTCGTATGCGGATAAGTTTGCGTAGGTCATGTGTAATCCAGGGATAGGATTGCTTGTGTTTTGCAGTCTTGTGTGGTATGTGCTGCTTGATTGACTGCAGGAGTCCATCTCTGAAGGTCGTCCAGAGGGTATCAACAGGGGAGGCAGGGTCAAGGCTGTCAATCTTCTCCATGAGGGCAGCCATGTCGGTCTTCATGCTGTCCCAGTCTGCTTTTGCATATAGGGGGACAGGACGGGCGATGTTCGGGGATCTGGTGGCCTTGGCCTGAAACTCGAAGTACACCACCTCGTGGTCAGCCAGTTTCGGCATGACCTCGACTCGAGGGACGAGGTCTGAGGCGTTGGTGAGAACAAGGTCCAAAAAGTTGCCGCCGCGTGTTGGATGGTGAACCACCTGCTCCAGTCCCAGGTCGAATGTGAGTTCCACAAACTCCTCATGGAGGGCCGGGTATGCTGATCCTGGTCTTACTGTGGCCTCAGGCCATACTAGGCCAGGGAGGTTGAGTCTTAGCTTTGTCTGACCACAGGCGGAGGTATCGTTCACTGGACCACCACTATCATAGTACTATCATAGTGGTGGTCCAGTGAACGATACCTCCGCCTGTGGTCTGACAAAGTCGTTACACAAGCTGTTAGGTCGGTCCTTAGACGTTAGAGCGGGGTGGACGTTAGAGCGGGGTGGTCGCTACACTGGTGACAACTATATAAGGAAACGCATCGGTTTAAAAAAAAAGGGTCGTTGTGGCGGGGTAGTCGTTAGAGAGGGGGGTCTTTGTGAGGGGTTCCACTGTATTTGTCTGGATTAATTGGTCACAGTCCTCCCATTGGAAACATAAAGCCTGAGTAACAAGACAGTGTGCAAAATCTTACAACTTGAGTTGATTCTTCTGCCTTTGTCATTTCAGAGTTAGTGGGTGTATACTTTTTTTAAAAATTTATCCCGGCAACTTAGGAAGGGGTGTGGCTTCCTTGAGGGATTTGCATGCATTGTTGATTGTGTTGTACACACAACACTGGTTGCAAAACATACTTGCCCATGTGAGCAAGTAAATATAATGTGCATTGTGATCTATTCGTGCTGAGTGTGCACGAAGGCAAGATCAACAAGAACGGCAATGCAACATGTGAGGTTGACCCATGGAGATCTAGGAACATTTTCTACATGCTGAAACCTGAGATCTTTTTCCACCTGCCCAGAACTTTTTCTCTCTTCCCGGTATTTCGGAGTTGTGAACCCAGAACAACAGACACTGTAGTGCAATGAACTGACCACTATGTACTAGTTCAATAACTGTTTCTTTCAAAACTTTGAAGTCAAATGTTTTTAAAAACCTGGTTTGATTGTTATTAACTATCTTTCATGATGGTAGTATCTAGAGGTAGTAGACCGTGTACGTCTTTCCTGTACCTTCACAGATACTTTGACACCTTAAGAACAGTATCGGCTGTTGTTTCTTCCTCGTAGATGCTGTATTACAATATGAATGAATGCATGACAAGGTTGTCGTTGATATATAATTTTACTTGTAGAAATAAAAATCAGTGATTGTGCTCAGCACTTTAATACTACTTGGAAAAAAACCTGTAGAGGTCTTGACCAGATCCAAATAGTGTAGATAATCTTCTCGGTGTTGTGAGTTGAATTAGCCTCATGAAACGTAGGACTACACTTGTTGAAGAGTGATGATACATGTATGAGGTTACCATGGGGACCAATTATCTTGTTCACGTGTAGTCAGGTGACGTGAGTGTTCACTTTATCCTAGCATTTCTGGGCGCAGGCCTAGACATGAAACTGTATTTGTACTTTTTAACTTGAGTCCGCGGGTCTGTTATTGTTAAGATTGAGATTTTATTGTAGAGTGTGGTTATGGGTTCATATTGATTTACACGCAGCCACTTCGTATCATCCTAAATTCTGTATTGTTTCGTCCCCCGAGGATGAAATGGGTAGATGTTTTTGTTATGGTGATGATCAGTTTGACATAGTGTGAGAGTTGAGGATCGAGTGCTAATTTTGTTTTGTTCGTTTTGTTTGTTTGGATTTTTTCGTCGTTTTCTCTCGGTTGCTCTATTTTGTTGAGCTGTACCTCATTTCTTCTTTTTCTCTGTCCGTTGTATCTAATTGTATACCGCAAAGTATATGTAAATTATCTGTCTGTGTACTAGTATCATCATGAAAAAACACTGTACATACTGTAGTTATAACCTAGACTTGGAAGTATGTAAAATGTACGACACTCGTGTGAGACTTTGAAAGCGGAAAAGACTTGTTTTGAAAGGGAAACAGGATGTGTTTTTGTCTTTTATGATTGCCTGTGTAACATGGAGAGGCTGTGTGAGAGAGGGAGAGTCATGACAAACGATCTCATAACATTTCATGAAGCTCCCCCAAAATCGGCGTATGCTGCCTAAATGGTGGAGTAAAAACGGTCATTGACGTAAAAATCCACACATACAAAAACATGATATATATATATGAGTGAACGTTGGAGTTTCAGCCCATGAACGAAGATTTCGTAAAGCCGTTCTTGACGTTCCAGCCTGAGCAGTCGGTGTTTTAACTTCAAGAAATGTATTTTATTTGAGAATAACACGATCATGAACCAAATACAGGAAGTCTGTATGACACATTTTGTTCATTTGTTTTATTATCTGGCACTTTTTGTCACACACACTACTCCTGTGAGTGCAGAGCTATTTTGAGACGATTTTCTTCTCTCCAAAGCTAGATAATGCGTTTGGAAAAAAGAAATGTCAAGAAAAATATGACAATAATCTGCCATTTACATCCTTGGTTTTATAAATGCAAAGACAGACATAAACAAGAAATTCCTCCGAGGTAGGAAAAACACCCCCGTCCTTAGCATTCTCACTGCCACCAACTGAGCAGGCACTGCTAACAAGTGTGGTTATTTCCCTTTGACCATTAATATGTGCCTCTATAAGTCCTTGTAGAATCTTAATCCACCAATAACTCCCTAACCGTGTGTTTGACTGGTCCCAATTTTTGTAAGGACCGTCTCAGGAATGTATAGAACCTGTTCACCAAGTTTGGTGACGATCGGTCCGTTCATTCTTGAGATCTATATGCGAACACAAACAAACAAACAAACAAACACATCGAGCGAAACCTATACACACCCCTATACCGGGGGTGTAAAAACTAAGAGACACACACAAGCAAACAAGCGTACACACACACATAGAAAAGCACACAAGTATGCAGGCTGAACAACTCTCCTCAAATCAGCGATTTTCTGAGCAAAGAGACTGTCCTGGGAAAAAAAAGAGGAAGAGAAATTAATTGAGGAATAATCTTCCTCAATGAAGAGTCCACATCCACATTGGGTGTTGTAGCCGCCAGGAAAGGCCTATCAAATTAAACCGTAGAATTGCTACAATTCGATTCCTCGTCCTCCCACCAATGGACGGTTTAACCCTGTGTAGTGCGCGATGCCACACGTGGCTTAAGGCTAAGTTAACGTCTACCACGAGTGGCTTATTTTTTCTAAGGTCGCTGGATCCCAGTGTGGCTTAAGGCTAAGTTAACGTCTACCAGGAGTGGCTTATTTTCTCTGACGTCGCAGGATCCCAGTGACCAAGAGTGGCCTTTTTTTCTGACATCGCTGGATCCCAGTGTGGCCTGTACTGCCACAGGACCCAGACAACGTTCATAGCTGTTTTCCTCTGCTGTTATCCAGTCTGACATACAGGAGGCACACACGTAGACCTCACATTCCCCCCTCCCCATCACTCGTAAGTATAGACCTTTTAATTATAGTACAAGCTTCGCAGGATCAACTCAACTCTAGTTTTAAACAAGTCACGGGAGGAGACAACGGGAAACTCGTTCATGTTCCAACGAAACCCTTTAGCCCTATTATTCATTGCTGTTCTTCTGACACAGAATCCTCACCAAAGCTCATCGAGAAGCTCCCAATCCTCGTTCGAAGGCAAAGTTTGTGTGTGTGTGATGTGTGTGTGATGTGTGTGTGTGATGTGTGTGTGATGTGTGTGATGTGTGTGTGATGTGTGTGTGATGTGTGTGTGTTCCAAGGGCGGATCTTAAGGAAGGGGGGGGGCCCACCCAAACTTTTTTCACAGCGCCCGAAGATGCTAGGGGGTCCGCCCCCCCCCCCCCCCCCCCGGAATTTTTTTTTTCCAAAGGAAGCAAAATACTGCAATCCAGGGCCGGTGCGTCTCGCTAGCGCTACGTGTCATTTGTGCTACGTATCGTTTGCGCTATTTTCTGTAGTGCTATCGACACAAATTGCTGAAAGGAGTAGTGCTATCGGCACGTAGTGCTATTGCCACAATTCACACATGCCCTTATCACTACGTCTCAATAGAACTACGTGTCGATATTACTATTTTTGAAAGACCAATGTACTGTAGCGCTACGTGTCGATTGCGCTACGTGTCGATAGCACTATACTATACATGTTTAAACGACAGACACTTCCCTTTGAGTGTGTGTGTGTGTGTGTGTCTACTGTTTTGTCTGTCTGTCTGTCTGTCTGTCTCTCTTAGCACCTCTCAATCACTTTCTCACTTTGAACCTCTCAATCGCTCTCTCCTTATCTCTCTCTTTGCTCCCATGGGGTCGCCTTCATGCGGCGGGAGTGTTTTCACAGAGCTACCCCACCCCTTTACTTCTCTTCTTTTGTCTTATTTCTGCCTTACCAATCCTTTCACCTATATTTCCTTCCAAGAAAACTCTCCCTACTATTCCCTGCAGTTTTTCAATTCTTTTCTTGTTGTCTTATTTCTACCTGACTGGATCCATCACCTTTATTTCACTTACCAAAAGTCTTCTTTTCCACATCCTTATTTCTCTGCCCCCCCGCATGTCGTAAGAGGCGACTAACGGATTCTGTTTCTCCTTTTACCCTTGTTGAGTGGTTCTTGTATAGAATATAGTCAATGTTTGTAAAGATTTTAGTCAAGCAGTATGTAAGAAATGTTTAGTCCTTTGTACTGGAAACTTGCATTCTCCCAGTAAGGTCATATATTGTACTACGTTGCAAGCCCCTGGAGCAATTTTTTGATTAGTGCTTTTGTGAACAAGAAACATTTAACAAGTGGCTCTATCCCATCTCCCCCCTTTCCCTCGTCGCGATATAACCTTCGTGGTTGAAAACGACGTTAAACACCAAATAAAGAAAGAAAGAATCTCTCTCTTTCTCTCTCTCTCACTCTCTCAATTCGGCTCTCTTTCTTTGTACCTCTCAATCGCTCTCTCCTTGTCTCTCACGCTCCCCCCCTCCCTTTCTCCCTCTCCATCCTCTCTCTCAGCACCTCTCAATCGCTCTCTCTCTCTCTCTCTCTTTGTACCTCTTAATCGCTCTTTCCTTGTCTCTCTCTCTCTCTCAGCACCTCTCAATCGCTCTTTCCATATTTCTCTCGCTCTCCCCCCCCCCCCCCCCTCTCTCTCTCCCTCCCTCTCTCTCTCTAAAGAATTGTCATTGTCATTGTCTCTCTTTCTCTCGCTCGCTCTCCCCCCTTCACGGGAAGATGGAGGAGGGATTGGAGTGTACGGCCGGGAAAGACAGTTGACAATTGATACTTTTAGAATTTCAAACGGAATGAGGCAGAGCGATGTTAAGATATCAAATAACCAAGGGAAGTAATCGCTCTTAATGCATACGACATGTGTAATAGAGTAAGCGAGAGTTGTACGGAACCTTTTCTCCTGGCACCTGAGAGAATAACAAGCATTGAAATGAACAAGCGACTTTCATCCTTGTTATTCTCTCAGGTGCCAGGAGAAAAGGTTCCGTACAACTCTCGCTTACTCTATTACACATGTCGTATGCATTAAGAGCGATTACTTCCCTTGGTTATTTGATATATTGATACTTTGTTCATAAGTGTATCCGGAAATCGTTTGTTAACAATTATCGAACTTCAGAAGAATGATACGTGGACATTGTAGCAAGACGATTCTCTTTGAACTTTGGTTTAAAGTGACCGGTGTTGCAGATGTTTTTAAGCATGAGAGTCGACCTGTGAGAGAGATGCGTGAAGTGAACAGAGGGCGCGCCGCATGCACACCTGTGTTTGGGGAAAGAAAGAAAGGACAACTTCACCAACCTCTGTGCATTCAGCTCTACATCCATTTATAATAGATCTTTGCTTACGCAAATGTAGCCTATTAATGGGAAACTAAACATTTTAGATGCAGAATATTTGCTTTGGTTATTACCAAGCGCAAGGTCTTAGCACAATAGGTTGCACTTCAATAGCTATTTACAAAGTAAGCTAAGAATACCAACGAACGTGCAGTCCAGCAGACGATCTTGGAGCCTATCCAATAATTCATCCCGCACAAGGGAGGAAACCAACTACTCATTTTGAGAGGCTCGAAAGCTTAACAATTAATTAATGAGTTTGCTCATTAAAGTTGTCATTATATCCGATTTTTCGCAACCAGATTTAAAATTGATTGCAGCATATTCTTCGTCAAATTCTGAATCTAAAACCATATATACATATGTCATGTTTACTCTTAAAATGTGATCACAATTAACGAAAATAGGTAAATTAGTACTACGATTAAAATGTAGGAAATCGATCCAAAAATGGTTTCATCTTATTCTTGATCATTTCCTGATTCCAAAACCATGAGATATACGTTGTACTCAAAACAAGCTTAGAAAGTTAAAAAGAATACAGAAAAGCGCGCTTTCCTTCTTACCGCAATAGGCTATACTGGCTTGTCAATTTCACTTCGCAGTCAATGTTTTGCGGACTGGGCGTCTTTCGCTGAAGTTGAAAGCGTGTAAGCAGTTTGTAACACTTTGATTACTGATAACAGTGTGTTACGAAGCGGTTTACTCGTATTTTTGGTAATGTGTATTGTTGTAAATAGAATAGTTTGAAAATGTGGTGCACTCAGTCCAAGCAGAAGGCAAGAAGACAAAACTAGTCGACCTCTGCTAAACAAGGTGGGTGGAGAGGCATTGTGCTTTTGAAACATTTGCCGAGCTCTTCCCTGTGGTGTACGACTGCCTTGGCCAGATGGTGCAGGAAAACACAGGTTGGGACAGTGAAACTCTCACAAAGGCTCAAGGGTTTCTTGGTGCTTTCCAGTCGGGTGAATTTCTGGTTGCTTTTGTCGTCACTAGAAAAAGCCTGCAGGTTCTCCGTCCCCTGACAATGAAACTTCAGCAAAAAGCAAAGGACGTGGTGGCAGCGTACACAGAAATCGACGCAGTAAAGGCCACAGTTCAGGGCCTCAGGAACGACATCATCGCAACCTTCCACAGCTGGTTTCAAGAATCAACACGGATGGCAGCAACAGCCGACTCAACTACACAAACCCAGAGGTGCAGAACGACAGACGTGTCGGAGTAACCCGCCAGCAGAGACAACTGAAGATTTCTTCCGCAGGTCCATAGCCATTCCGTTTCTGGACCACCTCATCGCCCAGCTGGACTCTCGCTTCACCACCGGGTCTGAAATTGCCGTGGACGGGATGGGGCTTGTGCCCTCGTGCATCGTGGCGGAAGGCAGGATTGAGCCAGTAGGAGGGTTTCGTCAGGTATTGTATTGAATTTTGTATTGTTTTACTTATATAGCATTTATATAGCGTACAGATCCATTCTCAGTAATGTATATATGCTGAAGGCGCCTAGCTACTGTTCCGCTGGTCAGTCATTTAATGGGAGTCTCATCTAGATGAAACTAATGCCCTGCTGCAACTGCAGTATAATCACTGTTTACCGTCCGTGCATGTGGGCAGGTGCTTAGCTTAGCTTGCCACCTGCCGGGATTACAGACAGTGTGACCAACAAGATTTAGTCAGTCACTGACTTTGAACAGAAGTTGATACTGAATCTTTTTTTCAGGTTCCAGAGGGTATCCAGCGCCTAGCAAGCCTGTGGGAGGCAGATCTCCCAAGCTTCGAGGCACTGGACACAGAATACGTACGCTGGAGGCACAAGTGGGAAGGTGCTGCTGCAGACGCCCCCGTCCCTGACACCGTGGCTGAGGCTTTAAGATCATGTCCTGAAGACTTTTTCCCCAACATCCACAGGATGTTGATCCTCCTCAGCACACTCCCCATCACCACGGTTGAATGTGAAAGAACGATAAGCGGGATACGAACCTTGAAATCGTATCTGCGCACAACTATGGGCGAAACCAGACTAAACGGCCTAGCACTCATGAGGACCCACCGACACATCACAGTGGACATCGATGATGTCGTTGACCGGTTTGCCAACAGGTACCGTACAGCCATGGCTTTGCAGCCTCGTCGATTGCTCAACTCCTGAATGTGTGCCTGACGTGGTGAGTCTTTAACCCTGTTTCTGTCGGGAAACTGTGAAATTGGCAACTTTATTGATAAATGTGCTGAAGAAGCATTGCATAATGTCTGTGTCTTTCTCTTTGTTTGTGTGTTAAATTGTGCAGGCACTCGTCGGTGTACATGTTGTTGTCTATCACTATATGGGAATAACATGCCAGTGCCCCCCCCTACATTTACCATGATCCGCCCCTGGAAAACATCAATTTTACATAGAAACAAGTCGCGTAAGGCGAAAATACAACATTTAGTCAAGCTGTCGAACTCACGGAATGAAACTGAACGCAATGCAATTGTTCAGCAAGACCGTATACTCGTAGCATCGTCAGTCCACCGCTCGTGGCAAAGGCAGTGAAATTGACAAGAAGAGCGGGGTAGTAGTTGCGCTGAGAAGGATAGCACACTTTTCTGTACCTCTCTTCATTTCAACTTTCTGAGCGTGTTTTTAATCCAAACATATATCTATATTTTTTTGGAATCAGGAACCGACAAGGAATAAGATGAAAGTTTTTAAATTGATTTCGAAAATTTAATTTTGATCATAATTTTTATATTTTTAATTTTCAGAGCTTGTTTATAATCCAAATATAACATATTTATATGTTTTTGGAATCAGAAAATGATGAAGAATAAGATGAACGTAAATTTGGATCGTTTTATAATTTGTTAAATTTTTTTTTTACAATTTTCAGATTTTTAATGTCCAAAGTCATTAATTAATTTTTAAGCCACCAAGCTGAAATACAATACCGAAGTCCGGCCTTCGTCGAAGATTGCTTTACAAAATTTTCAATCAATTTGATTGAAAAATGAGGGTGTGACAGTGCCGCCTCAACTTTAACAAAAAGCCGGATATGACGTCATCAAAGGTATTTATCGAAAAAAAGAAAAAAAGGTCCGGGGATATCATTCCCAGGAACTCTCATGTAAAATTTCATAAAGATCGGTCCAGTAGTTTGATCTGAATCGCTCTACACACACACACACCACGACCCTCGTCTCGATTCCCCCCCTATGTTAAAACATTTAGTCAAAACTTGACTAAATGTAAAAACGGTTTAAAGAAAGTTGACTTGCAATGTTATCACTGTGCATGCCCTCACTGTGCATGCCCTCAGGATTGGAAGTGTGTGATGAGTGAAGCAACATGAGACGTCATCCATACTCGAAGTCCCACAACAGTCCCAAAACTTGACTAAATGTAAAAATTACAAAACACCATGAAAAATTATTATCGACGATCGCGAATCTGCTTATATCAATAATACATTACAAAAAGCTCTAAATATGTAAAAAATAAAAAAAAAAATAAAAAAAAAAAAATCGGTTTCCTTGCCACACAATCAGGGAGAATGAGCCGAACTCATTTTGATCTGAATTCAGGATGGCTCTCGGCAGTGCAACCGTCCAGGCGGGTTGGGTTGCTGCCGATTGTTGACCTTGACCTGTGAAGGATATAGGGTAACGTTTTAAAAAGAGAATAAAGCAGTGGATTCTGAAAACCTTTCATCCATCTTTTGGTTTGTTTGCTTAACGCCCAGCCGAACACGAAGGGTCATATCAGGGCGGTGCTGCTTTGACATATAACGTGCGCCACACACAAGACAGAAGTCGCAGCACAGGCTTCATGTCTCACCCAGTCACATTATTCTGACACCGGACCAACCAGTCCTAGCACTAAAGTAACCCCATAATGCCAGACGCCAGGCGGAGCAGCCACTAGATTGCCAATTTTAAAGTCTTAGGTATGACCCAGCCGGGGTTTGAACCCACGACCTCCCGATCACTGGGCGGACGCCTTACCACTAGGCCAACCGTGCCGGTCTAACTGTTGCTTAATGGGTCCAGCGGACCATTTAGGCCAAATCAGGACCCCACAAGTTTAACATTGCACAACTTTGTTTTTTGACGTCGTTTTTTAAAATTGGTTTAATTTAAAGTCAGGAACGTTACCCGAAGGGAACACAAAAGTTAAGTCGAAACTCTACGTGTCAATGAACTTTAAAATTCAAATCTTAAAATAAAGGCCAGACTCCCTTAAAAATCCAAAGAGAGCTGTAGAGCTGGTCTCCATAAAAATCTGTTTCAAAATAGAGGAGTCAAAATAGGCATCGAGAGTGATGCGACCTTCTCTCAGAAGTTAGTAGAGAAGGCTCCCCCATCCACCACCCGGGGGACGCGCCTCTACGCCAATTAGGGGGCGCGAGGATACTTATAGTTTGAATACAAAATGTGCCGGGGAGAACATACACAGGATGAGTTTTCAAATTTTGTGTGTCAACTGTAACATGTCCCGGAAGACATTAAAAATGTCCCCAACAATGATTAACTGCTGAGACAAGACATTAAGACACCACATTGAAATCTTTCTCAATTATCATTAAGAATACCAACCACAGGAACTGTGCAAAAGGGGAAGCAAGACACACGCTGCTAATGGTGATTTTTAGACTTATGTGTGTCAATCGTAACAGCCTGCTGAGGACACAGTATGTCAATAGTAACGGTTCTGTGAAGAGGACACAGTTCAAATATTTTATTTTGTAGCCTAAAATAACTACAGATGCCCTTGAACTAAGTTATTTTCAGGCAGGTGTGAATTTTTAAACTATAATTCAACACAAAGAAAACTAAAATTCTTTAAGACGGGTAGCCTTTTCAGACCTTAGCATGTTAAGACTGCGTCAATGCTTTTATGTGATTCGGGTAAGTATATTAATGAAATGAAAATTTACTTAAAAATTTTCGATTTTGTTTTCTTTGTGTTGAATTATAGTTTAAAAAGCAACCCAACACAAAAAGTGTAAACATAGGCAGGGTAATGACCATCTACCCAGGGAGTTACCTCCCATCTCGGGTTACGTGACGTCACTTCCCCTGTAAACACCACGTGTCTTCATACGACATTTCAGCCTACAACTGGGAAGGTCGTCGAAATTTTTGGCACCGTGAGTGACTGCTTGCAGGTGTTCTTTGGGCACCCAACGGTCACCTAACCCGTCTTACTGGCTTGCCACTACGTTTTTGGTGAGCTCTTTCCAATTTTGTCTTGTTTGTGACAGGAATTTCATTGTTATTGACAAATTTTCGTCCTTGTTGGGACTTGTTAAATTTTTTGCTCAGTAACTTAGTGTTGTGTGCTGTGTTTTTTGCGCGTTGGTCATTATGGCTGATAGCGATAAGAAACGCGGTAAGGGTGATGCCAAGGGCCGGATTAAGGCAAAGTCTTCTTCAGATAAACCTCTGCCTAAAAGTTCTCCGCTCGTTTTGGTTTCTGACAAAGATAGAAACGTACTCTTGTCGGTTCCCATTTCTGCCCCCGTTAGCCTTAATGCTGGGGGGCAGCCTAGCATTCCCGTGACAACTGTGTCTGTGTCAGCTCACCCGGTCGCAGTTTCGAGCGCGGGGCAGGCTGACATGGTTTCGTCGATTTTGAGTTCGCTGGTTCCAGAAATTCGAAGCCTGGTGCGTGACGAATTACAGCGAGCCACGCCGGCTCTCAGCTCTCCGCTTTCATCGGCAGTGGGTGGCGTTCACTCCTTGGCATCTTTTGTGTGCCTGTCGGAGACACCCGCCCGTGATGTTTGTTCTCTCTCGTCGTCTTCTGCTCTTGCCTGGAGCACAGACGGTAAGTCGAACTGCTCCGCCGGCTCTAGCGAAGCCACCGGACGCTCTCTTTTGGGCAACAGTTCTTGGTCGCAGGCTCGCTACCTGCAAACTTCCTGCCAGTCAGGATATGCTGCTCGTCCTAGTTCCGACCGTATAACGAGTAGGGCTGGGACTGAGCAAGGGCGGCTTCCGCTTGCGGAAGTCGCGTTTCCGGGTTTTCCCGGAAACGAAGGTCAATCTGGCACACCCACGAAGGTCCCTGCTGGTGTCGACTGTGGACTGGCCTTTCGGCCACCGGGCTTCCGGCCCCAGTCCTCGCAGCAGACGTTTCCGCTGTACGCGGTTCCGTCGGCAGCGTTTCCGGCCTCGCCCGGTTTTCCTAGTCTCTCGCACACTGCTCCTACACGGATGTCAGTGGGTGAGAGACCGGGGACGTCCTTTGAACTTCCGGGACAGTCTTCGACGCACTTGCCTAGTGCTACGTCGACTACCGGTTCAGTTCCGGCGGCGATGGTGGCAGCGTCTTCCGGCTCTGTGTTTCCTGTTGATCAGGATATGAGCCAGGATGCTTTCCGGTTCTCCGGTTTCCGGTTTGCCTGCACAACATCATGCGGCCGGTTCAGTGGACTACGATCGGGCTGCTTCGCTTGACTATGCAGACACGCAGTCTGTAGTCAGTGAAGCTTCTCGTTCTGGATTTCCGTCTCAGCTTCGACTGGCGCTCGAAGATGCGGCTGAAGTTACATCCAGATATTTTGCGGAGGGGGCAGTGGCTTTGCCTACGTCGGCTTCTGCCGCCCCCTCCGCGATGGCGGATTTTCGGTATGAGAAGGATGATGCTTCCCGCTTCCGTTTTGCCGAATCCCCATCAGTTGCCTACCAGCTTTCTCAGGTGCTGGCGCGGCCTTCTCCTGCGGGACGGTCGCAGCCGGGCATCGCTGTTCCTTTGCTGGTACCTTACGGACCGGCACCGGAACTTGCTCGGGCTTGGCTGGCTTCGGATACCCAGGCTTCTTCTTTTGTGCCCACACATCACAAGAAGTTTACTCTGCCGAAGACAGGTCGCTCTTGGCTTGCTCCTTTTGCGCTTCCGCGTGCACCTCTTCAGGTCACGCCGGAGTTGGCTTCTTTGCTGGCAAAGCCTATCAAGAGCGATTCGGGGGTCGTGCTTCCTGACCATACCCTCATGGCATCGGAGGAGATTAGTCGTCAGCTTTTAGAGCTGGCTTCGATCTCCGAGACGCTCCTGCGGTCCCTTACCAGGGCTATGACCGAGACGCTGGACCCTTTTGTCCTCGCGGTCGAGCAGGACGCTGACGACATCTCAACTCTTCTTTCGGCTCTGGCGAGAGTCAACGAAGAGCAAATGAAGTTGTCAGCGATGCAGTACGCACATTCGGTCATGAGCCGGAGAGATCTTTTTCTGGGTCACTCTCAGTTCACGGACCAGACTACTCGTGACACACTGCGGGCGTCTCCCTTGACAGAAGGCTCTCTGTTTGGCCGTCTGGCGTTTGACGCCAGGAAGACGGAGATACAGATGAACAGAGATTCTCAGTTCTCTGACTTCTCTCTGCAGGCGTTCAAGCAGGCCAAGCCTTCTCAGGCTCAGCCCGCTCCGCCTAAACAGCCTCAGGCTTCTGGCTCTGCCAAGCCTGCCGGACAGAAGCGGGGCAGATTTCCTTCTCGTGGTTCGAGAAAAAGATCGGCGCCCAGCAGGGGGCGGGGCGGCTCTGGAAGCAAGCCTCACCCCCAATGAAGTGTTCCCGGTCCCACCACCCCCCCGCCCTCCACTCTGGTGATGGCGGGGGGCCCTGCAAGGGCACTTTCTCACTGGGCGGCCCTAGTGCACAGCCAGTGGATCGTGGGCGTCGTGGGATCGGGCTTTCGTCTGCTTTGGGGCGAAAGAAAGGCACCTCTGTCGCGGCGTCTGCCGGGCTTCAAGCCTCCCTCCTCACCAGAAGCAAGGTCCGTCCTTCAGGCGGAAATCGTTGCTCTGGTGGAGAGGGTCATAGACCACACGTCCCTCGGCTTTTACGGGCGGCTGTTCGCCGTCCCCAAGGCCTCGGGGGCGTGGCGTCCCGTCCTGGACCTGTCGCTTCTCAATACTTACCTGAGAACGATTCGGTTCAAGATGGAGACGCCCGCGTCGGTCAGAGACTCTCTTCGCCCGGGAGACTGGGCGACCTCCATAGACCTGACGGATGCATACTTCCATATTCTGGTGCATCCGTCCGACCGGAAATGGCTCCGTTTCCGGTGGGACAGTCAGGTCTACCAGTTTCGCGCTCTGCCTTTCGGGCTGTCTCTCGCACCTTGGGTCTTCACCATGGTCGTGAGGCAGTTATGCGCACTGGTGAGGTCGCAGGGTATACGGCTGAGAGCATACCTGGACGATTGGCTGGTTCTGAACCAAAGCCAGTCTGGGTGCTCCAGTCATACCCAGGCGGTTCTTCGTCAAGCCCACCAGCTGGGTTTTTCGATCAACCGGACAAAGTCCGAGTTGGTGCCGTCACAGACGTTCACTTATCTGGGGATGTCTTTCTGCACGGTTACATGGACGGTCCAGCCTTCTCAGAGGAGGGTGGACAAGCTCCAAGCCATCATCCGCGCCACTTTGTCTCTCCCGAGGGCTTCCCTCCGGACGCTGGCCTCCATCTTGGGACAGATGGAGTCCATGGCTCTCTTGGTGCCTCTGGGCAGGGTCCACAAACGTCCGCTTCAGCTTGCCCTGAAACCGTATGTGGACTCTGCCTGCGTGGACTGGGACGTCCTCATCCCTTTGCAGGGATGGTTCCAGTCAGCGACCCTTCCGTGGTTGGACACGGCATGGGTCTGCAGGGGCGTGCCGATTGTCCTGCCCCCCCCAGACACGGACCTCTTTACGGATGCGTCTCTGATGGGTTGGGGTGCACACACAGACCGACAGACTGCGTCGGGCCTGTGGTCGGCAGAGCAGAGCCATTGGCATATAAACTTGCTGGAGCTAGAGGCTGTGGCCCTGGCTCTGGCGGAGTTTCGGCCCTCCCTTCACGCCAAGCATGTTCGTCTGTTTACAGACAACACGACTGTGGCAGCTTATCTGAACAAGCAGGGAGGGTCGCGGTCCCCGTCTCTCTCGGGCAGGACCTGCGAGATTCTGACCTGGTGCTGGCAACACCAGATCACTCTCTCGGCCAGGTACCTCCCGGGGAGTTTGAACACTCTGGCGGACGCGCTCAGTCGCTCCGACAGAGTGCTTCAATCAGAGTGGACGATCACTCACGGGGCACTGCTTCGTCTCTGGGCCCTCGTCCCAAAGCCTCTGGTGGACCTCTTTGCCACCCGCTTTTCGAAGAGGCTGCCGATCTTCGTCTCGCCATTCCCGGATCCCGAGGCTTGGCAGACGGATGCATTGGCCTTTCCGTGGACAGGGCTCCAGGCCTACACCTTTCCTCCCTTCCAGTTACTCGGCCGAGTAATCCGGAAGGCGGAAATGGAGGGTCCGGATCTTCTCCTGGTTGCGCCCCTGTGGCCCTCACAGGCGTGGTTCCCGGACCTTCTGAGGCTCGCTCAGGGCCCGCCCATCCCTCTCGCTCTCGCAAGAGGAGAGTTGGTTCAGCCTCGCACCGGCATTCCACACGAGGACCCCTCATTCCTCAAACTTCACGTGTGGAAGTTGTCCGGTCTTCTCTGAGGCGTTCCGGTGCTTCTGAGCAAACATTGGACCTGGTGGAACGCTCTCATAGGGCTTCCACGTGAATTTTATAAGGAAATGGTTTGTTTGTTTGTTTGTTTGCTTAACGCCCACCCGACCACGAAGGGCCATATCAAGGCGGTGCTGCTTTGACATATAACGTGCGCCACACACCAGACAGAAGTCGCCGCAAAGGCTTCATGTCTCACCCAGTCACATTATTCTGACACCGGACCAACCAGTCCTAGCACTAAAGTAACCCCATAATGCCAGACGCCACTAGATTGCCAATTTTAAAGTCTTAGGTATGACCCGGCCGGGGTTTGAACCCACGACCTCCCGATCACTGGGCGGACGCCTTACCACTAGGCCAACCGTGCCGGTCTAACTGTTGCTTAATGGGTCCAGCGGACCATTTAGGCCAAATCAGGACCCCACAAGTTTAACATTGCACAACTTTAAACTTCGGGTAACGTTCCTGACTTTGTTTTTTGACGTCGTTTTTTAAAATTGGTTTAAAGTCAGGAACGTTACCCGAAGGGAACACAAAAGTTAAGTCGAAACTCTACGTGTCAATGAACTTTAAAATTCAAATCTTAAAATAAAGGCCAGACTCCCTTAAAAATCCAAAGAGAGCTGTAGAGCTGGTCTCCATAAAAATCTGTTTCAAAATAGAGGAGTCAAAATAGGCATCGAGAGTGATGCGACCTTCTCTCAGAAGTTAGTAGAGAAGGCTCCCCCATCCACCACCCGGGGGACGCGCCTCTACGCCAATTAGGGGGCGCGAGGATACTTATAGTTTGAATACAAAATGTGCCGGGGAGAACATACACAGGATGAGTTTTCAAATTTTGTGTGTCAACTGTAACATGTCCCGGAAGACATTAAAAATGTCCCCAACAATGATTAACTGCTGAGACAAGACATTAAGACACCACATTAAAATCTTTCTCAATTATCATTAAGAATACCAACCACAGGAACTGTGCAAAAGGGGAAGCAAGACACACGCTGCCAATGGTGATTTTTAGACTTATGTGTGTCTATCGTAACAGCCTGCTGAGGACACAGTATGTCAATAGTAACGGTTCTGTGAAGAGGACACGGTTCAAATATTTTATTTTGTAGCCTAAAATAACTACAGATGCCCTTGAACTAAGTTATTTTCAGGCAGGTGTGAATTTTTAAACTATAATTCAACACAAAGAAAACAAAATGTGAATTTTATAAGGAAATGGTTTGTTTGTTTGTTTGTTTGCTTAACGCCCAGCCGACCACGAAGGGCCATATCAGGGCGGTGCTGCTTTGACATATAACGTGCGCCACACACAAGACAGAAGTCGCAGCACAGGCTTCATGTCTCACCCAGTCACATTATTCTGACACCGGACCAACCAGTCCTAGCACTAACCCCATAATACCAGACGCCAGGCGGAGCAGCCACTAGATTGCCAATTTTAAAGTCTTAGGTATGACCCGGCCGGGGTTCGAACCCACGACCTCCCGATCACGGGGCGGACGCCTTACCACTAGGCCAACCGTGCCGGTATAAGGAAATGGTCAATCGCAACAAAAGGACATAGGAATTATGTAATTTTATAAAGAAAAAAAAATTAAGTGTAAAAATGACATCTGAGTTTTTCTTTTGTCATAAGGCTTCAACGTAAAAGCTCTTTTCTTAATGTTAAAGGCACAGTAAGCCTCCCGTAAACCATCACAGAGCTCCCCGAGCGTCTAAATACAGTACAAGCATACTTCCATTTGAACGCTCACCGAACGGGAACATTCTGGCTGCTTTCTGTCGAGCGTGAGACATTTTCCAAGAATTTATTTTCGTGGACTTGGCCCTGAAGAACAATGGCGCCTCGTTTTTGCGCTAGACCTAACTTTTAAAATCTAAATAATAAAGTGACAGCTTGTTACACAAACATTCTTTAATCATAAAAGAATTCGTTTTTCATCAAGACAAGATCAGAACAATTCGAAGTTGTGAAAGTTTAAAAAAAGAAAAGTCCGGAAGCACGGTCACGCAAGGGTCATGGCAGACGACAGTTTTATCAGTGCAAATCGCCGTTCCTCTCAACAGTCAAAAGCCATCGCTAGAGTTCTTGTGAACCACAGCCGTTGTTTCGTGCATAAAAAACGTGCTATTGTAGATAAGCTCACGTCGAGTCGCATTCAAATGACCAACTATGAGGACTGCATTGTGAAAAGGGAAAACTGGATCACACGGGTTCACGATGGCTCAGGGGTAAGATAAACCACGCAAAAATAAATTCTTTGAAAATTGTTCGCTCTTTACGGAGGGCACCTAGGATGTTCTCAATTGGTGAGTGTTTAAATGAAAGGGTGTTTGTACTGTGTGTAAAAGCCTGACCGTATCTGTGATGGTTTACGGGAGGCTTACTCTGCCTTTAATCTCAAATATATAAATTAATAAGAAAATTGCAATCTTAAATTTGAGAAATTTAGGACATGATCTGTTACAGTTAACACGCCACTTTTAAAACTTAAATTTTTCATAAAATTTCAAACATGTTTTGGGTGCAAACTCATTTGAGCAAATCCTCATTATACAGCCGCACTCGCCTAAACGAAACACGCTTAAGCAAAAAACTCGGATATCTGAAACCAAAACCAATTCCCCGCCAGACCCCCCTCTTCGTAAGACTATTTCTAATTCGGATAAGCCAAACTCTGTCAAAAAATAGCTAACTCAAACACAGACATCTCAAACGTGATTTTGACAGATAAGTCAAACTCTAAACACTGTCGGAGAGACTTTTTTTTTGAGTGCTTGAACAACACGTCAGGAAGATAACATATTTCGTCACGGCTATAATTATCTTACGGAAACGAACACGTCACCTGTTTTTGAGTATGCGGGGAAACTGATGACGTGTAGAAGGAAGAGGTCTTTGTGAAGAGCAAATCTACCTGAGGAATGTATGTGCTCATTTTGAGCGACTGGTGAAGATCAAACCACAATAAACATGCAGCGAAACAAAACATTTGCCTACAATCTATGTTTACGGAGATTTGGGGAGTTATGCATGAGTGACGTCGAAAGTACACGCCGACTTAAGCGAAGTCATGACTTGAAAGTCGCCGCCTACCGCAGGCGCTCAGTCGGTATGCGCGGGTGACGACTTGACCGCCGACTTTCAAGTTGCCGTGGAAAGCAAGGTCACGTTTGCGTCATCAGTCAAGCTCGGGGAATTCCCGGGAAATACCTGCCAATACGCATGCGCGATGGCCGTTTGCTAACTTCCTTCTTCCATTGCGCGCTTTTGGTTTTGGTTTAAGAAAGAGCAGAGAAATGGAGGGCAAAAATGCGAAAAAACCCAATTCTAGGATGAAAGAGAATGCAGTCTTGCTGGAGGAGGTTGCTCTCCACAAGGACTTAATCCTCAGTAAACACAAAAGTGGTGTTACACAGAAGAAAAAACGTCGAGTGTGGGAAGTGATCGCTGGTAAAGTAAACGCAATGGGATCGAACGGGAGATCTTGGGGACAGTGCTCCAAAAAGTGGAGAGACCTAAAAACGGCCGTGGAGTCGAAAAGCAAGCATGGGAGAGGTACTGGGGGAGGAGAACCGAAGCCTTCCGTACCCTTTGAGGACATAGTAATGGGGATCATCGGCCTTAACACGACCAAAACCAATGGGATAGGTAAGAAAATGGTCTTTCATTTTACTTTAGCGTGCACGTGTCGTCTGCTGTAGGTTTTGATTAGTGTCAATGTACTGCTTGTGGGATTTAAGATCTGTTTCTTTTGACGAAAAATTAACAGGCTGTCCCAAAACCTTTTTAATATCATGATGATTATTCATAGTTCAAAGAACTTTACAAGACAGTGTCTTTTCTTGTGTAACACCTGTGTATGCCATTACCCCCCCCCCCCCCATTTCAACTGAGTGTCTGTTATGTCTTGCTGATTGAAGATGAGGTTTAAAAATGAATCCCTTGAATTTTGTTATTATTATTTACCCGCGTCACATCAAATGAGCAACACAGCGCACCTCTATGACAGTCACTTTCACAAACTTGCAATGTTAGAAGTATTAGTATTCAATTCATCCCAGGGTATTTATTTACACACAATTGTCACCAGTCAGACACTTTTAGGGGGTATACAATATTTATTGGTATTTAATATGCCATGTACACATATTTAGCAAAGCTAAAACATGCCAACAACTCAAAATTCAAAACCATGATATGATTTTATCACAATTTTTCAGATGGTGGCATTGATACTGTGGTAATATCGTACCGTCAGTCTTAGCAGACGACGTGTCCATGACCTTATACATGTACAGTCCAAGGGACATCACTCTGGGAGGTTGGCCTCGTTCTGGTCTTCAATAAAGCACGTTGTAACTACACACGCCTTGTGTCTATATTTGCCTGTATCCGAGAATACTACATGGTGGCAGCGGGTCTCATCGACCCACAAACATGCAAAACGAAGATGGAAGACAGGCTCCGGCAGCTGAAAGGGGTCAGCGCCACACAGCACTTCCACTGCCGAAAACGTTCGACGGCACGCCCGCATCGTGGCCAAAATGGCGCCAGCGATTTGACAGATACAGAACAGGGTCTGGGCTGTCAACAAAGCCAAACAATGAGCAGGTCAGCACCTTTTTGTATGCAATGGGGGAGGTAGCTGACGGCATATTGACAACCCTACCTATTGTCGAAGCCACTGCTACATACGACGAGGTAAAGGGGGCCCTAGATGACTACTTTGGGGCCCGAAAAAACATCGTTGTGGAGAGGGCCAAGTTCAACAAACTAACCCAAAAGACCGGCGAAACGGTAGACTCTTTCATCCAGGAGCTACACAGGATCGCGGAGGAGTGCGAGTACGGCACTCTTAGGGAAGAACTTATCCGAGACAGGATCGTGGTGGGAGTGACGGATGATGATCTATCAGAGAAACTGCAGAGCATGGCAAACCTGACACTTGCGGAAGCCATACAGTTTTCGTGTTGTGGCCGGTAGGATGCTGACCGTCTGGCTGAGACCAACGCTCCTCTGCGCCATCTTCTCCACAAAGACGCAGTCTGGGTGTGGGACCAACCACAGCAGACAGCCTTCCAGAAAGTCAAGGACCTCCTTATCTCACGGGCAGTCCTTGCTCACTACGATCCCCGGAGAGAGACCATCATCGCCGCCGACGCTTCAGCTACAGGCATCGGGGCGGTCCTCCTTCAGATACAACATGACGGGTCACGCCGACCTGTGTGTATTTATCTCTCGTTCCCTCAGCGACGCAGAGAAGAACTATGCGGTCATTGAGAAAGAGGCACTGGCAGCAACGTGGGCATGTGAAAGGTTCAATGACTACGTCATAGGACTGAACTTCACCCTGGAGACCGCCCACAAGCCGCTTGTCCCCCTCTTTGGGACAAAAGAGCTGCATAAAATGCCACCCCGCATCCAACGCTTCAGGCTTCGTCTCATGAGGTACAACCCCAAGGTAGTACATGTCTCAGGCAAGGATCAAATTACAGCTGATGCTCTATCCAGAGCGCCCGTCGCTGATCCTGATGACTCAGACCTGGACCTTATCGAGAACGTCGCAGCCTTGGCCAGCCAGACGGTCAGCATCCTACCGGCCACAACACGAAAACTGCAAGAAATCCGCGACTCACAAAAAGCAGACGAGGAACTGCATCAAGTCCGGGAGTATTGTACAATCGGATGGCCAGTGTACATGCCTGAGAACCCTCTCTTCAAGCAGTACTGGCTCAACAGAGAACATCTGACCATCATAGACGACCTCCTCTTCGACGATCGTCTCGTCATCCCAAGATGCCTCAGGCTCGACATCCTCGGTCGCCTCCACGAAGGTCACCTGGGGTTTACCAAATGCCGAGCCCTCGCCAGAACATCAGTCTGGTGGCCATACATCGCGTCAGAGGTGGAGGAAATGGTGAACAAGTGTACCACGTGTGCCATCCACCGACCAGAGAAAAAGGAGCCCCTCCTCCCATCATCATTCCCGGAACGTCCTTGGGAAAGAGTGGGGATGGATTTCCTCACACTCCATGGTAAAGTCTACCTCAGTATCGTGGACTACTACTCGAGATGGGTGGAGACGAAACTGCTGAAATCTGAGTTCAGTGCAGAGACAATCAACCAAATCAAGAGTGTGTTTGCGGTCCATGGAATACCAGATGTCGTAGTCTCTGACAACGGACCCCAGTTTTCGAGCAATGAGTTCACAAGCTTCGCAGCTTCATATGGGTTCACCCACGTGACCAGCTCCCCGAAATATCCACAGAGCAATGGTGAAGCTGAGAGAGCTGTGCAGACAGTAAAACTCCTCAAGAAGAACAAAGACCCATACCTTGCTCTTCTCATGTACAGGTCAACACCCCTCCAGAATGGCCTTTCTCCCAGTGAACTGCTCATGGGCCGAAAACTCAAGACTCTTGTCCCGGTGCTCCCCAATACCCTCAAACCCCAAACCCCTGACCATGACTCTGTCAAGGCAAAAGAAACGGCTAGCAAGGAAAACCAGTGACAAACCTTCCGACAGGAGACATGCAGCAAAAGATCTGCCATCGCTTCAACCCGGCGACTCCGTCTGGATCCGCGACATGAAGTGATCTGGAGAGGTGGTTGCCAAAGCCACCAGTCCTCGATCCTACATCATCCGTACGGAGAAGGGCACCATCCGGCGCAACAGATCTGCTATGGTGTCTACCCCAGCAGATGGCAACAACCAGCTATCAACACCAAAGGCGTCACAAACACCACAACAGTCAACACCAGACGCACAGCCAACATCCCCTGCAGTGCTACGGTCATCACTACCACAGCCTTCACTCACACCAAACCCAGGGTCAGCACCGTGTACCAGATCCGGCAGGCCCGTGGTTAAGCCTAACAGGCTTGATTTGTGAAACGATGTGTAGAAAATTCTTCTATTTCGTTTTCGAAGAAGAATTAGAAAGCTTTCGACTTCTGTTGTGCTGTGTAGGAATTCATAGTCACGGTTCTTCTATTTAGTTTCGTGGAAGAACACATGTCAGTGTGTTTCTACAAACGCATGCACTAAATTACATCACGAATGTAATTTTGTAACTGCCTTTGTATGACACTTTGTAGTAAAACTAGTATGCATAAAATAGATTTATGAATCTATTTCACTTAACCAGCAGTATTATTCAAAATGGAATTTCTCATGTCATCAACAGTGTGGAAAATTCATGAAATCCAGTAACAGACTGTAACCAGCAGTATTATTCAAAATGGAATTTCTCAAGTCATCAATGGTGTGGAAAATTCATGAAATCCAGTAACAGACTGTGTCCCTTCTGAACTAAAAGAACTGTATGTCTTAGTTTCTAGTCAAAGATGTTAACATTGCAGTATTAATTCGTCATTGGTGCTAATTTACCAAAGCATGCTTGTGCAAATGATTTATTAAATACGGTATCGCTAACACTTGGACTGATACAGAAATGGACAATCATCTGTCATTTAAACAGTATTCAGATTAAAACAAAGTTATCATTACTGGAACAATAACTTGGAAGGGAGGTGTGGTAATATCGTTGGTTGGTTGGTTGGTTGGTTTTTGGGGTTTAATGTCTCTTCAGCAGATGCTAGCTGCTATTCGAGACCGATGCAGTTATTTTCTTTTCCCTTCATATGGCAAGTTCTACGTTTCAGACTATTTACATTCAAATCTATCACTGTAAAAGAAGGTTCTAAAAATTAATAATTTTCACTTCTGGTACTTTAAATCTTGTAAAAAATCTTGATCTCTTTTAAAAAGTTAAAAATCTTGTCCGGGGGAACATCCCGGAATAAAACCTTCAGTGTTTCCGCATTGTAGTGTTTGTCTCGAAATTCTTGAACGTCTACACATTTTGTGAGAACATGTTCTAATGTCCATGGTTCGTCACACCCAAAACAGTATGGTGGATCTTCACCTTTCAGCAGATACGAATGTGTAATGTGACTGTGCCCAATGTGTAAGCGACAGAGAACTGTCTCTTCTTTCCTGTTGAGGCGACATTGGGGTAGGCTGTCCGACAGCTGGGGGACGATCTTATGAAGTTTATTTTCTTCACATTCGTCCCATTCACTCTGCCATAGATACTTTATGTACATGTTGGTGCGAGTTCTGAAATCTGAATGCTTTGTGTGTTTGTCAGTGATGAGTCTTTCTCTGGCTTCTTTAGCAGCTTGATCAGCTGCAGAGTTGCCTCTAATTCCAACATGGGATGGCACCCATGCAAACACAATCCTTTTGCCTTCTTCAATCAGAGATGCATGTAGCTCTTGGATTTCAACCAACAGTGGGTGATCTAGCTGAGTTCTCTTCACGGCGGTAAGAGCCGATAGGGAATCCGACAGAATCAGGAAGTCTTTCTTTTTTGACTGATATACCTGTTTCAGAGCTAGCTGTAAAGCTTTCAACTCTGCAGAAAATACAGAACTGTCATCCGGAAGACGGGCCGAAAAGGCCCTATCGAGTTTAGGACCAGTGACAGAAGCTGATGCCACTTTACTTTCAGCTTTGGACCCATCAGTGTATATTCGTTGATGGGAAGGAAACTCGGTACAGAACTGGCTAAAACACTGTTTAAAAATCAAATCATTTGTCTCTGACTTCTTTAACCTTGTCAGATCGAGTCGAACAACTGGATCTGGCAATGTCCATGGAGGTGTTTCTGTCCATCGATTTTCACTAACATGATCGAGTTTTATCTTTGATTCGGCCAGATGTGACTGAATCCGAGAAGACAGAGGTGCTCGATCATTTGGGTGACTTTCAAAAAATTCAGAGCATTGTGGTTGAAATACGCATTGGTAGGCTGGATTTGTAGGCATAGCTTTCAGTTTCAACACATAATTTAGGGTGAGTTTCAGGCGTCGCAGCCTCAGAGAGGGTTCTTTGGCCTCAAAATATAAGGACTGTACTGGAGACGTCCTGAAAGCTCCCAGACAAAGACGTATACCCTGGTGGTGTATTGTGTCTAATAGCCTTAGGTTGGATTTTGCGGCTCCACCATAGACGACACAACCATAGTCCAACTTGGATCGGATTAAAGCACGGTAAAGTCTGAGTAGGACTGTGCGGTCAGCACCCCAGTCCGTATGAGAAACCACTTTCAATACATCCAGAGCTTTCAGACATGATGTTCTCAGATACTGGATATGTTTAAGGAATGTTAGTCGACGGTCAAAGGTCAGTCCTAGGAATTTAAATTCTTCAACAACCTTGACAGGATTACCATTCAGGACCAGAGAGGGTTCTGGCATGGCTCCCCTTTGTTTGCAAAGATGCATACAGACAGTTTTGCTGGTGGAAAATTTGAAACCGTTCTCTGTTACCCATTTTTGCACCTTGTCGATACATAATTGAAGCTGCCTTTCCACTCTATGTAGGGATTTACCACGCACACAAAGTGCAAAGTCATCAACAAACAAGGATGACTCGGATCCTTTCAGTACTGCCTTTACTATGTTATTGATTTTGATGTTGAACAACATGGGTGATAGAATGCTTCCTTGAGGAACACCCATCTCTTGTTGACAGAACTCTGATAGGTTGGGACCGACCCGTACTGTAAAAAATCGATTACTTAGAAATCCTTCCACAAAAACAGGGAGACGTCCACGAAAACCCATTTCATGCAAATCAGCTAAAATACCGCGTTTCCAGGTCGTGTCGTAAGCCTTCTCGAGATCAAAAAATATAGCTAGTACATGTTCAGATCTCGCAAAGGCCTCTCGAACGAAGGTCTCAAAACGTACCAAATGATCAGTGGTGCTGTGTCCCTTTCGGAAGCCACATTGCACATCACTTAAAAGGTTTTGTTTTTCTAGGTACCACACCATCCTAGCGTTGACCAATCGCTCCATGGTTTTACACAGACAGCTGGTCAAGGCTATCGGACGGTAGTTGCTGGGGTTTGTATGATCTTTACCTGGTTTTGGAATGGGGACAATCATCGCTTCTTGCTATGAAGGTGGAAAGGATCCACTCTCCCATATGTGGTTAAAAACCTTCAGCAAGACCAGAAGACAACTTTCTGGTAGGTGTGTGAGGAACTGATAATGTATTCCGTCCAGCCCCGTTGCTGAGTTGTTGCATTTTTGTAAGGCTTGTTTGAGTTCAGTTATACTGAACAACTTGTTGTAGTTCTCCTCATTCTGAGATGAAAAGTTTATGGGTTTACGTTCTTGGGTGGCTTTGATTTTTTGAAAATCTGTGCAGTAATTTTCTGTTGATGAGTTTTTTTCCATTGTTGAAGCCAGAACGTTTGCTACTTCATTCTTTTGGGTTATAAGGGATCCATTTACCACAAGGTGGTTAATTGATGCAGATCCTTTTTTCCCTTTGATTTTACGAATAGCATTCCAAACTTTACTTGATGATACCTTAGAGTTTAAGTTTGAGCAAAAAGACCTCCAGGATGTTCTTTTAGAATGTTTTATGACAGTGCGACTCTTAGCGCGAAATCTGAAGAAAGTCAACTTCTTGCTAAGGGTCGGGCATCTGTAGAACCTGTGTAGACTTCTCTTTCGCTCAGATCGGGCTTCTTGGCATTCTTTATTAAACCATGGCACTTTAATGCGGTTGTTTGAAGATGTTTTTGGGATGTACTCAGTGGCAATGTCTTGTAGAGTGTTTGTAAAAATAGATGATGGGTCGTCACTTCCATCAAAGACAGTGTCTTCTGTGAGTTGGACAGAACATTCGGCAGTAAAAGACAGCCAGTTTGCCTTGTTCAGGTTCCATCTCTGGGGGGAAGCTTCTTCCAATCCATCTATTTGAGACATCAAGATAGGGAAATGATCGCTACCACATGTGTCATCATAGACTTTAAATTCAAAGTCTAGAACAAGAGAGGTGTCGCAAATAACTAGATCTAGTATGGACTTGCATCCTGTTGCTGGATGGAGATATGTTGGTACTCCATCGTTTAAAACGCATAGATTACGATTGTCTAAAAAATCTTCTAGAATTCGTCCTCTCGTACTTAGAGAGTTGCTGCCCCATAAAGGGGAATGAGCGTTAAAATCTCCCATTAAAACAAAGGGAGCTGGAAGCTGATCAATAAGATTTTCAAGATCGTGCTTCGTGTACTAATGTCACTCGTGCTGCGACGGCTTGAATGTTTGTACATAGGTTGATCTCACTACAAAGTACACTTTTCTTAATCAAAAGAGCAACTCCCCCAGACGTGTTATTGTCTGAATGGTTTCTAAAAACATTGTATCCAGATACATTAAAATCTTTGTTTGGTTTCAGCATTGTTTCCTGTAATGCTGTAGCAACAGGATGAAATTTGTGTAAAAGTAGACATAATTCTTCATAGTTAGCTTGGACCCCTCTACAATTCCATTGAATAAAATTGGCTATGTTTGTTTAGTTTTAAGAAGTTTCTGCCTCCATACCCTCTTCGTCGGATAAACTCCCAAAATGATTGTATAGTGTGATGGGATTTTTCTCCATTTTTGGGGTGCGAGGCGATCTTTGGGGCAGAGTAACTTTTCCCTTGTCCGGAGGTGTTCGTGGTGTGGATTGAGTAAGGTCCACTACCTCCACTACCTCGACGGCCCCCTTCCTGTGAGTTGCCCTGTGAACGGGCTTCTGGGTTGGGGTGGTGAAGCGAACCTCACCAGGAGACCCCATAGGGTCCTCAATTGGGGTGGTGAAGCGAACCTCACCAGGAGCCCCCACAGGGTCTCCAGTTGGGGCGGTGAAGCAAACCTCACCAGGAGACCCCATAGAGTCTCCAGTGGGGATAGCCCCACCTGTGCTTTCATCTGTCTGTGTACAAATACTTTTGTTTCTTGTGGGCTCTGTCCTTTTCAACATAGACGGGCCTGCCTGGACACCCACAGACCTATACGAAATACTGGTCTGGGTGGGTGTTGACTTTGTTGCAGGTCTTTGACTGACTGCTGCCGCAAAACTTTTCTGGAAGGAAAAAACATTAGTTTTTTCAACCTCCTTCCTGGCGTCTGAGAAAGACATCTTTTTCTCCGTTTTTGTTTTTTGAATGGCCTGTTCAAACTTGTATTTTGGACATTCTCTGGAGGACGGGGAATGGTTTCCCTTACAGTTTGTGCAGGTGGGTGGTGATGTGCAGGGACCTTCGTGAGGATCTCCGCCACACCTCTCGCACACTGCCTTCTGTTTACATCCAGCCTTTGAATGTCCAAATCTTTGGCATTGGAAACATCTCATTGGTGATGGAATATACAAAGTCACTCTTATTTGAACAAATCCCACTTTTATTTTCTCAGGGATGGTTGGGGTACAAAAAGTGACGAAAAGGGTGTTGGTGGGTACTCTGATATCGCCCTTCCTGATCAACACCCGGTACACATCAATGACACCTTGATCCTTTAGACCTTTTATTTCAGCCTCACTGAGGCCCTCCAGCTCTCGGCATCGGATGACTCCTTTGCTGGTGTTCAGGCCTCTGTGAGGACTGACCTTGACCGGTCTATCAACAAATTTCTGACCATTCAGACGGAGAAGACCATCTGATGCCTTTTTTGAAGGACATTCAATCAGTAGAGAACCATTACGAAGCCTCTTAATGTTGTCTATCGTTGATGATACTCCTGCAATAACCTTCTGTATCGCAAAAGGCGAAAGTTTGGAGATGGGCTGTGCCTCATCTGCTGTCTCAACAACAATGAAACGGGGCCAGGCCTCGCTGATGTTGTTCTTTGTTGCTCTGACTCGGACTTCATCGTCAGAGTCAGAGTCAACGCAGTATCTTCGTTTGTTTCCGTTTCGGGTGCTTGAAAAAAAAAGAAGAAAAAGAAGAGGTGGCCATGTTTGAGGCCTTTATCTTCGTCGCATCTGATCCCCACCCACCACGGAGCCCAACAAGGGGACGCTTAGGTGGAGCGGTTATCCAACTCCAGAGCGCCAAGGATACAGATGGATATACGCAGCGATAAGAGGAAACATATGGTATCAATCTGTAATAGGAGATTTAACTCTTTCCAAGCGGAAACGGGTTAGGTAACAACTTGGCATAATGTTCGTCAACTCTTTCCAAGCGGAAACGGGTTAGGTAACAACTTGGCATAGTGTTTGTCCCGACTACCGCCGCCCCCTCCTACCGCCGCTTGCTCCTTTAGCCAAAGGTCCGATGCAATATGCTCAAGACATATACCCAGACTTGACCAGCCGATTGATTGAAGCGGGTAAGCCTTTTTCAACCTCCTGTCTTAGATAAAGACTGGGCCAAAATGATGTGTTGGCGCTACAAAGTCGCAACTAAGTAAACCCCTCAATCATCAGGTCACCAGCCCAAACCGGTACAGGTCGCAGCGCACGGCAAACACGCTGGGTCTTAGGAAGATCACAGAGAAATAAGGATGTGGTTTTTGGGGTTTAATGTCTCTTCAGCAGATGCTAGCTGCTATTCGAGACCGAAATAAGGATGTGGAAAAGAAGACTTTTGGGAAGTGAAATAAAGGTGACGGATCCAGTCAGGTAGAAATAAGACAAGAAAGGAATCAGAAAACTGCAGGGAATAGTAGGGAGAGTTTTTTGGAGGGAAATATAGGTGAAAGGACTGGTAAGGCAGAAATAAGACAAAAGAAGAGAAGTAAAGGGGTGGGGTAGCTTAGTGGAAACACTCCCGCCGCGTGAAGGCGACCCCATGGGAGCTGGTAATATCGTACCGTCAGTCTTAGCAGACGACGTGTCCATGACCTTATACATGTACAGTCCAAGGGACATCAATCTGGCAGGTTGGCCTCGTTCTGGTCTTCAATAAAGCACGTTGTAACTACACACACCTTGTGTCTATATTTGCCTGTATCCGAGAATACTACAAAAGGGAGGAATCGGAACAGCGAGCAAAGATGGAAAGGATGAGACTTCAGTTCAAGATCCGAGAAAATGATGCCGTTATCAGCACGATTGAAGAATTTGAACAGGAAAGTCAAGATAGCCAAACGAAGACTCCTTACTCCTCCCTGACCGAGCGTTTTATTTCCAACGCTCCCCCAAACTTCTCCTCCCTGACCGAGCGTTTTATTTCCAACGCTCCCCCAAACTTCCCCTCCCTGATAGGTAGTGGTCCCACCCCTCTCATGGCAATGGCAGGTCCGGGAGCGACGGCGGACGCAGTGCTGGTGGACTTTTCCCAGGAGCAATTCCAGGCTGATATGGCGGGCGACCTCTCTGCCATTACCGTGGACCAGACGGCACTCCTCCTGGGTCATCGCCCACTTTCAGGAGCACCACGGCTACAATCAACGGGGATGATTACTACCACCGACGCACTGCCTACGACCATGGCCTTCAGCCATACTGAGACAGTGGTCCCTTTGGCGTCCACCGCTACGTCACTCGCGACAGGTGGAGGCGGTCTGACGGATGTCACTGGGTTTGGGGGCCCCCTCTCATCAGCCTCCACTCCCTCAAGACCGTCTCACCTTTTTCAACCCTCAAACTCAGAAGCCTGCGGTGGTAACGAGACCGCAGCTGCTGCCGCCACCACGTCACAGGCGGTCGCTTCCGCGCAATCTATGAACAGTGAGACACAGTGTGATCATCACCAAGATGCGGCCCTTCCTCAGTCACCTTCCTATCCCAAAAAGACTCTACCCCCTCCTCCAGGCCTTTTGAGACCCGAGGCATACCCTTTTGTCCCCCATGTGACCCATCTCAATCAGCTGCTCACGACGGATACATCGCTAGAGCACCCTAGTCAACGGGAGAACGATTCTGCTACCCACTCAGCATCAGAACAGCTCCAACGTTCGCTGACCCAAACCATGGCCGACGCCATCTCACTCAATAGGCTGCCGGTTCAAGAACCAGCGGTATTTTCGGGTGATTCACTGGCCTACCCGATATGGAAGTCAGCCTTCTCTCTGTTGATTGGTAGACAGCCTATCCCAGCAACGGAGAAACTGCTTTACCTTCAAAAATACGTCGAAGGGTTGGCCAGGGAATCCATCAAGGGTTTCTTTTTGCTGAGAAACGAGGCTGCCTACCACGGAGCCCTAGAAGTGTTGGAGCAGCGGTTTGGCAATCCATTTATAGTGGCGCAAGCATTCCGAGACAAATTGGACTCATGGGGAGTTGTTAAAAATACAGACTGTACCGCACTTCGATCTTTGGCAGATTTCCTGAGGCAATGCGTCATCGCGGCTCAAGTCGTTGGAGGGATGGGGATCTTGGATGACTCCCAGTATCAGAAGCGTCTGATAGAAAAGCTGCCAGATTGGATGGCAAATAGGTGGTTAAGAAAGGTTAACGAAGTGAAAGACACCAAGGGACGATATCCTACCTTCGCTGAGTTAGCGGACTTCATCGCCAAGGAAGCCGACGTGGCAAGCGACCCAGTCTTCGGCAACCTTGCCAAGCCAGCTCCTTCCGCTCACTCATCAGGCACTATAGACGGGGATATAGCTCAGTTGGTAGCGCGCTGGATTTGTATTCAGTTGGCCGCTTTCAGCGCGAGTTCGATCCCAGGTTCGGCGGAAATTTATTTCACAGAGTCAACTTTGTGTGCAGACTCTCTTCGGTGTCCGAACCACCCCCCGTGTATACTACATTGGGTGTGCACGTTAAAGATCCCACGATTGACAAAAGGGTCTTTCCTGGCAAAATTGCTTAGGCACAGTTAATAATTGTCTACCATACCCGTGTGACTTGGAATAAGGCCGTGAAAGGTAAATTTGCGCCGACATGGCTGCAATCTACTGGCCGTATAAAATTTCATCTCACACGGCATCACTGCAGAGCGCCTAGAACTGTACCCACGGAATATGCGCGATATAAGCCTCATTGATTGATTGATTGACTAGCTCCTCTACCAGCATTAAGAGAAACGCGATGAGGACAGAAACTACTCCCTATCAATCATGTCTGTACTGCGAAGCTCAAGGGCACCAACTCCCAGAATGTAGGAAGCTAGCAGCAAAACCACTTCAAGAAAGAAGGGAGTTCGTTATGAAGAATAAACTCTGTTTTGCATGTGCCATCTCTACCGACCACCGGTCAAGGGAGTGCAAAGACAGAGGTACGTGTGCCACCTGCAAGAAACGTCACCCCACCTTCTTACATGATGATAACTTCAGCTGGCAGCCATCGCAAGCAGTTATGTCCTGAACCCAATGTTACGTCTGTGTTCCTTATTATATCAGGGTCTGCTATATGGATTTTATTTTGTGTGGACAATAAGCAGATGATTTGAGGAAATGCACAGACAGCTCTTACCGAACGAACAATTTGAAAGAAAACGAACGGCACCAACGCTCTGGGCTTGTCACCACGAGGTTTACGCGCTATATAAGTAATCGTTATTATTATTATTATTATAACAGAAACAAACAGCTCCAACGGGAAATTATTCAGGCTTTTTTGTACCTGTGTAAGGGTGTTTTGTTCATTGGGTTGTAATGCGTGTGAGAAAGATGTTATTTTCCTTGGTTTGAGACTCTTACTGGACCGACTATCATTCATTGACTCTTGACTCACTTTTTCTACTATGTATTGTGATTGACGCTTTAGTTCCACGTACTCGTTGGATGAATGTGTGAATGTTTTTGTAATGCGGATAGCAGTTGATTTTTGTTGTGAAAACTGCCCCTCAGCTCCGTTTGAACGGGACGCACGCAGTGAGTTGAATTCATGTCACGATTGTTGATCGGGCGTGAAACACGCACGAGAACGAATTTGCACATCAGTTTTTTGGTACAGTCTCAAAAGGGGTTCACGCGGGCTATTCTTCCCGCAAATACCATCAGTTGCTTCCTGTCTGTGAAACCGAGCACATCTCTACAGATTGTGTCAAAAAATAGAAACTTAGATTAATAGTAAAACCGACCATGGTTTTGTGTTCAAAATAGTTTAGGAGAGAAGTGCATCAGATTTAAAGTTTTTGCGCATTCATGACTTGCGTGCCTTTATGAGAAGTGCCTATTGGCGTTCCGAAGATATTTTTATCAACTACTATCTTCGGGACGTCTCGGCACTTCGGCAGGATGGCTCTCGCGGGCTACCTGCTCTCATAGCAGCCGGCCAGTTTCTGGCCAGAATGTGATGGTGAGTTTGAGTTTATTTCTTGCCCACCGCCATGTTGATGTTATCTGCTTTATGTGATTCGGAGTAAGAATATGTAATTTAATCGAAAATTTCATAAGTAAATTTTGATTTGATTAATATACTTACCCAAATCACATAGTGAATGCCCTCCCGCCTGCCCCGCATATGATTTTGAGTTTTTCTTGATGTCGTATGATTAGGAGCCACGTGGTGTTGGAGGTGGTGACGTAGGTCACACCAATGGGAGGTAACTCGTAGGGTACCTGCTTATTGCCAGGGCTAGTTTTAGCCTTTTTTGGTGATGGGTTGCTTCCCTTTAATTTTGTAGGGGCATTTGTAATATGTTTATGTTGTCATTATTTTAATGATTTTCCAGATGGGGCGGCGGAAACATGTTTAATGCCTCAAAGGATCGAGATCCAAACAGGCTGCAGCATGCAGAAAGAATGCTGAAGAAAGGAATATGAAGACTGAGGAAGACAAGTTGCTGCAGTTTTGTACTCAGATCCAGTAAGTATTTTTCATTTGAATTAAAATAATACACTATATCGTCAGCAGATTTGAATGTAGAAGGGATGACCGAATTTAGGTATGTCAAGTACTCTACAACAACAGGGCAAAAGAAATTTTCACTAGGCAGAGCCTTTTTCAGTTTTTGCCTTGAAAGGACCTACTAGTCTTTCTTTTAACACATTTCCAAGGCTACTTCTGTACTTGTTGGAAATATCAAGTTAGATTAAATGACTATATTTTCTTTTTATTTGTCAGGCTTGACGAGGGTGCTCCAGCAGAACATTGGGAGTGGGGTGATTTTCTGATTGAGGACTGCCCTGGGCCGATGTGTGCGGAGCTAACTGTTGATCCCGATTCATCAGGAACCGAAGTAGCAGATTCTGATGGTGACCGCCCCGGCGAAACGGTCAAGAACAATTCTAGAACCATTCAAGAAACGTTCATGAATATTCATGAATATATATTCTAGAAGTTTCTTGAATTATTCATAAAGATTAAATGAGAATTCTTGAATTTTAACTAGAATATTTCAATGTTTTGGTAAGGAATATTCTTGAAAAAGGACTTGAATAATTCTAGAATATTCTTGCCTACTTGAAGAATATTCCTAACATTATTCTAGAATATTCCTGACAATATTCTAGAATATTCCTAACAATATTCTAGAATGATCCTAACATTATTCTAGAATATTCCTAACATTATTCTAGAATATTCTTAACACTATTCTAGAATAATTCAAAAAAGTTCAGGAATATTCATGAATTTATATTCTAGAAGTTTCTTGAATTATTCCTAAAGATTAAATGAGAATTCTTGAATCTTAACATTTTTCTGGAATATTCTTGAATCCTGTTAACTTAAAGTATATTCTTGAACATGTCTTAAGTATTCTAGAATATTCAAAACTAGGTTGAAGTTCTACTTCTAGTATACTCTCAACACAATTTTCAGAATGATCTTGGAATATTCTGTGCTGGCATTTAAGAATAAATCCATTAAGAATATATTCTTTATACAAATCAGAATGATAGTACAACTATCTAATGACTAATAACAGAACAAGAATATTTAAAGTGATTTTTTCCTCCATCAATACTTGATACAGCAGACAAAACAAGATTTCATTCAATACTTTATCAGATGTAATTTAACTACTCGAAGGATGATAAATCGGTGATGGTTATTCATTTGGCAAAGAACCTTTCCACTGGTCACACCGGGTGCAGTCTGAATACTGGAGCCGATGCTTTGCAGGTTGCGGATGCCCTGTAAAGTGTAATGAAAATACAATTTTTTAAGTCTAAATGTTTCTTTGTTGTGCTTTTTTTCATCATGCTTAAACTAAAGAGTCAATAATATGGTCAGGAATCTGTCAAGGTGTCCAAATGCAAAATTCCTGTTTTGGATACTTTTATTACTATGTATTTTGTTCCGTTTTAAAATGACTACAAAATAAACAATACAGTTATGAAGTATTCTTCATGCAGATTCTATCCACACCAAATGTATGTATCAGTCGCCTGGATGCTGAGAACATTAACTGTTCAAGAAATGATGGTTACAAAATCGAAAAATGTTTTGTGAATTTTGTCAAATCAAGTGTGCCATGTCAATGTTTTTATCAAATAAGTCACCATTCATAAAAGTATTGAAACAACTAAATGATAACTTTAGTTAGCTTCATTTCCAGAAATGCCACCCAGAGAGTTTTTGGGAACTGACATGCAACGGGCCAGGAATGAAAGAAATTACAGTATTTAACTAATTTAATTTTCAAAGAGACTTTTTGTTGCGATTCCAAGCCATTTTTTTCTTCAATTTAGGAATAATTCATTCATCATGTTTTGTGCTTTCATTTAATTATCCCAAATTTTGTTGTGACAAAGGTTTAGATCAATAAATGTTGATTGCCTTCACTTAATTACCTGAGTAAATCTCTTCTTGCATCACTATTCCCATGGCCTTGACTGGCTTGAGCACCTCTTCAAGCTCTTGAAAAGACTTGCACTCTCTGACAAGATGTTGATGGGACTCTCTGACAAGATGTTGATGGGTTAATGGTTTGCAGCTTGTTGCCTTTTGATGCAGCATCTGTAAAAATGAGAAGTGATCAAATTAGAACCATTATATATATATATATATAATTATAAATGCTCAAGTTTGAATATATTTACTAATAAGGGGTAAATACTGAACTATTTACAAATAATACTAATAGTAATCATCTTTGTTCATGCAGGAATTTCTATAAGTATAAATTTATATATGTTCCTGACCAAACTCAGTCTCCTGTAAAGTCTTGTAATTGACTAGCTAATACTCAGAAGACAATTATTTGAAAAAAATAAAACAATTTAGTGCCGGCTTGCTGATTGACACTTGACTATCAGTATCACTGTCAGACACATATATATTACAATCAATGAATGATACATGTGCAAATTACACAAGTTTACAGTTACACAGAGACTCAGAAAAGAATAGGTTTGAAAGGGCTTGAGTAAAAAGTCATGCAATCCTACCAAAACAAATGATAGTTCAAAATAAACAAATCCTATAGGTCTAACTCAACTGATTTCACTTAAAATCTTGCAAACAAGAGAGAAACTGAAAGCATTTAATTGTTATTCACTTATTCAGTTATTGTAAAAATAACCTAAAAAAAACCAACCTAAACCTAGATCAGTATATGTCACCTAAAACAAACAACAATATCAAACATAAAAGAATTTTTATAAAACACCTACCTTTGTTTTTCCTGAGAAAATCAGGATACAGCTTGTTGCCACTCAAGTGAGATCGCTGCTCTTAGTTTCAACCATGGTGCTTTCAGTTTCACTCATCTGTCATTTTTGTGTCTGGCACCTCCAAGTTCAAACTCTTGTTTGGGATGAAGAATACAGCATTTCTTCATGCCTAACAAGTTGACAAATCGGTGGCATGCCATTTTTTCAGATAAATGGAGATTACAAAATCTTTCTCAGTTCTAACAACGTGCTTCTAAAGAATTTGGCGCCTGGTTTCTTAGCTTCCGGTGCCAGAGTTTGTCCACCGGAGTTACTTCCCTTAAAAGCAAAATGGCGACGCTCTGTAAGTACACCATGAGGAAAGGGGACTCTTTTGAACGAACTGCTGCAGCTAGAAACCTTTTCTCTGTTGTCTTTGTTGAAGCACTTTTGCATCAAAGCAAGACAACATTGATCCATGCATCATTTCCATGAACTCAGTAAGTATGTTTTGTTTTTGCTTGTTTTATTCAACACTGGTCTGTGGTCAGTACAGATGTAAACATGTGTGTGAGTGTGACTGTGAAATCGAAACCAGCCTTCAATTTTAAAAGTTTCTTCTTCGATCTGACACATGAGAAATGGCAGATGTATAAAACTTAACTGCATTTTAAGCAAAAGTACTGTTAATCATGTGATGATTTGATTGTTGGGTTTAACGGCCGCCTTTTCTGTGTCAGTGTGTCATTGTGTCGTCTGTTTGCAAACAGAAAGTCTGCCGTGATTTGCGTTCTGCTGGCACTGTTGGACAGAATAAACAAAACCTGTTGGTTTCAAAGTATAAATTATAGACTGTAACTTCTGCTGAATTTGTTTGAGGTTTGGAACTCACAGATTTGGTATAAATTTGCCGCTAGCAGACTGACTGGTTTGGTCAAAATTGAAAACAGGTTTCTGAAAATGAAATTGAAAAAAGTGCTTCAAATTGTAAACATGCCTGTGGGTATTTACAACAATGACGATTATAACAAATATTCCGAAAGTGTATTGATAGAATTATGTACTTTTATGTAAAAAGGTAACATTAACCATTGCATCAAAATTGGTTTGATTGATTGATTGATTGACATTAATGACAAGCAGTATAGCCAATACGTTTGTAAGTTTTCTGTTCACATTCACTCTAGTTATGATGATGATCTTTGGAATGTCTGATGTTTGAGTTTATCCTTTGTTAAAACCTTTTTTTGTTTCTTATTTACTAGGTCCAGGAAAGAGGGGTGAAGAAGATATCTGGATGAATTCTCACTGGAAGTACCATGAAGCACATCATAAATAAAATATCACTGGAGGAAAAGGTAAGAGTCCTGTCAACGAACTGTGGAAGTAATTAATCAGCCAGTGAATGAATTAAATCAATTAATGGGCAAAACGTCTCAGAGAAAAATGGCTTATTTCAGATGAAAATGTGTTTTCATCAATACTATACCATATTTACATACCAAAAAGAACAAACTGCGGACATTTAACTCTTCATTTTTGTTCCTTTTTCCAAGTATTTGAATGAATGATTTTTTGTAAACTGTAGGCATTGTGTTTCAGGCTTTACAGGACACAATGTTGCAAAGCTTCAAGCTGATACTGAGCCTTCTTTTGAATCAAATCCACCATGCTCTGCCACAGACTGACAGTGAAGATGGCCAAGGGAATCGTCCAACAAGGGATGCTGGTGACAGTGACCTTTCCCGGAGAAGCGGTACCGCATCCGCATCCATGCAGTTCCAATAGTTCAGAAAAGTGATAACAAATGTTGAAGACACATTCTGCTTGTGAACATTGTTAGCCCAAGATCGACTTGTCATCTATTTCACTTCTTTGTGACAATATAACATTTGAAGAATGAACCAAGTGTTTGTTTGGCTTTATTTTGTAGTATAATTCGAATGTGTAGCAAACACAACCAAAACTATAAGTGGAGAAAAAAAAATTAAATTAAGTGTTTTAAAAATAAGGGATCACAGTTATTGAACTTTGAAGAATGTTCTTGAATAAGATCATTCTTGAAAAAAAATATTCTAGAACATTGTTGCTGTTCTTGAATTTTGTTTGATATTCTAGAATATTCTACAAGCCAAAAAATTCTAGAATAATGCCAGTAGAACAATTCTAGAACATTCTAGAACATTCTAGAATATTCTTGAATAAAAAAAAGTTCTTGAACAACGTTTCGCCGGGGCTGGCAGATGGATTCTTTCTTGTTATTGCAGGGAAAGTGTATCAGTATGAACCTGAAGAAAATGTTGATGAACTGGCAGCCTCTCTTGTGGCAAACTACTTCCAAAGAATCTTCCAGACGCTGAAGTCATCCTTGAAAAGGCCTTTTGCAGATTCTGATGAAGTCGAAAGTGTGAGATTCATTGAAGGTTGGTTGGTTTTTGGGGTTTAATGTCTCTTCAGCAGATGCTAGCTGCTATTCGAGACCGATGCAGTTATTTTCTTTTCCCTTCATATGGCAAGTTCTACGTTTCAGATGAGATTCATTGAAAAGGACAGTCGCCGCGCAGTTGATACGTCTTTTGTTTCTGTACAATGATTGTGATTTTGTTGGCGTGAAAACTGTGTTGCATGTAGAACGTGATCTTACATTATTGTAGCGGGAGAGCCCTACTAGCTCAGAGTTGCAGGTACCCAGTGACCCCACCTTCCTTCTAGTCACCCCCGCCTTTCCTGTAGATACCCCCATCCCCTCCCTTACAGCCAGCCCACAGCGATCACAGAAGATTAGTACCGAGTCTTTGAGAGACTATAAAAGAGGCCGGCTCTGCGAGTCTCGTCAGTCAGCACTGAATAAGTGCTTGCTCTCTTTCCCTCGTCTTTTTCTCTCCCTTTCTTACACGCTGCACAAGTGTATACTCTGTTTCTTGTTTCGTAGTTCGTTTTGTCTCTCAGCGTTGAACAAATGCTGTGTGTTTTGCTTGGTCGTTGTCTCTCAGCGTTGAACAAATGCTGTGTGTTTTGCTTGATCGTTGTCTCTCAGCGTTGAACAAATGCCGTGTGTTTTGCTTGATCGTTGTCTCTCAGCGTTGAACAAATGCTGTGTGTTTTGCTTGATCGTTGTCTCTCAGCGTTGAACAAATGCTGTGTGTTTTGCTTGATCGTTGTCTCTCAGCGTTGAACAAATGCTGTGTGTTTTGCTTGATCGTTGTCTCTCAGCGTTGAACAAATGCTGTGTGTTTTGCTTGATCGTTGTCTCTCAGCGTTGAACAAATGCTGTGTGTTTTGCTTGATCGTTGTCTCTCAGCGTTGAACAAATGCTGTGTGTTTTGCTTGATCGTTGTTTCTCAGCGTTGCATTTAAATGCTGAACGTTTGCATGTTTGTTCCGTCTTTCAGTGTCGAGTATACGTATTGTTGCCGTGTCTGTCTTGTGTGTGAAACAGAGCCAGCAGGAACGAGATAGGCATACATAAGAAATCGGAGTTAGGGTAATCGCTAGGTAAATTTCAAGGATTGTTTGGTGCTTTGTTTGATGGGTTGGTTGGTTTTTGGAGTTTAATGTCTCTTCAGCAGATGCTAGCTGCTATTCGAGACCGATGCAGTTATTTTCTTTTCCCTTCATGTGGCAAGTTCTACGTTTCAGACTATTTACATTCAAATCTATCACTGTAAAAGAAGGTTCTAAAAATTAATCATTTTCACTTCTGGTACTTTAAATCTTGTAAAAAAACTTGATCTCTTTTAAAAAGTTAAAAATCTTGTCCGGGGGAACATCCCGGCTTTGTTTGATGGGTTTGTTTACTTGATTTTCATGTAATATAGTGTAAAATAAAACCTTGTAACCGTTTCCTATGAGTTATGGTGAACATCACTGTACGTACGAGAGGTGAGCGTGAACATGCGTGTGTCGGTGAACGAACGTAAGTGTGTGAGCTTGCTTTCGTGTCATGTATTGTAACTTCTGCCTCTCCTTGACTGTTGTCCTGTAAGCATGTGTTGTTAAAACTGTACTGTACGTGGCAAACTCTAACATCCAAAACACACATCACAATATTTATGTAACGCACAGTCTAGATCACTAAGAAACACACAGGGTTTCCTCTGAATACCGAGGTCGGCTAGTATTGTAGGCACATGCATTGAACACAACGCGAGGGATAGACTAAACTGATTGTGCAACTACATTACATAGGGCTAGAGTAAAGGAAGATAAATAGTTGCTCTCCTCGGCAATCTTCAGCCTCCCCCTGAGAACAAATAATGAGGATACGGACCCTCTCTAGGACTCCGGTTACATTATCATTGTCAGTTCACAACAGGCCGCTTTCTGCAGTGCACAATTTTTGGGAAGGGCTTCCAAAACAGGTTTTTTCAGCTGAAGATGTGCAGCTTGTTGTGAAAAAGCTGACAGCCCCATGGTGGTCTATTTGTGAAGGGAACAATGATGAGCAGTTTCAGAAGCTTTTGCCAGACAATGCTGTTTTGTGCGACAATCGGATGCAAACGAAGGCCTTACAAAGAAGGAAATATGGGAGCACAGTATACAACCACAATAAGGACAATCTTTCTTTCTTTAGTTGGTGTTTAACGTCGTTTTCAACCACGAAGGTTATATCGCGACAGGGAAAGGTGGGAGAGGGGTTAGAGCCACTTGTCAATTGTTTCTTGTTCACAAAAGCACTAATCAAAAATTTGCTCCAGGGGCTTGCAACGTAGTACAATATATTACCTTACTGGAAGAATGCAAGTTTCCAGTACAAAGGACTTAACATTTCTTACATACTGCTTGACTAAAATCTTTACAAAAATTGACTATATTCTATACAAGAAACACTTAACAAGGGTAAAAGGAGACACAGAATCCGTTAGTCGCCTCTTACGACATGCTGGGGAGCATCGGGTAAATTCTTCCCCCTAACCCGCGGGGGGTAATAAGGACAGTGAAGTGTCAGTTTCTGGTTTGTTTGTTTGTTTGCTTAACGCCCAGCCGACCATGAAGGGCCATATCAGGGCGGTGCTGCTTTGACATATAACGTGCGCCACACACAAGACAGAAGTCGCAGCACAGGCTTCACGTCTCACCCAGTCACATTATTCTGACACCGGACCAACCAGTCCTAGCACTAACCCCATAATGCCAGACGCCAGGCGGAGCAGCCACAAGATTGCCAATTTTAAAGTCTTAGGTATGACCCGGCCGGGGTCAGTTTCTGGTGAGAAACGTCAAGAGGTGTTGCCACTGCAAAGTGTACAGAAGAACACTGTGGAGTAAAGCATATCGCGATAGCAAGTCAGAAAATGACAATGCTGTGGACCTGAGAACCTCTCGTGTGGCACATTGTAGCATGAGTCGAGCTCAGCTGCATAGAAAAATCAAAGACCTACAAGATGAAAACAAATCTCTGTCAAACACAATGGATAAAATGAGAGGCGATATTCTGAAAGAAATTGCACAGAAAGGACATGATCTGAATGACATAGATAACTCTGATATGCTGCAACTTTTACGTAACCATAAGTCTGGTGTGGAAAAGGCTTTTCCAAATGAAAATTCCCTACCAAGAGTTCTTTGGGAACAGCAACTGAAGTTTGTTTGTTTGTTTGCTTAACGCCCAGCCGACCACGAAAGGAGCCAATCCTGATTGAAGGGAAGCAAAAACACAAGCAACAACACATTCAGAAATATAATTTTGACAGCGATTGCTTCCCTTTAAGAGAACCAATCACACAAAAAAAGAGATCCAATCAGAAGGCGAATTGCAAAAGTCTGCCAAACTTCATCCAATGGAAGGGCTTTGTGCTAAAGCCTTTTGAGTGCATTCAGTCAAATTCGAAGATCAAAAATGGCAAGCAGCGGTACTGTCATCGAACTTCTGTTATAGTTTGTGGATTCAAACCAGAGCAAAGCAGGCGGCGAGAATGCCTTCCTTGATGGAAAGGTCAGGCTACGGGTCTGTCTTTCCGAAGACGAAATGTCAAGGTATGTTGATCTATTTAGGGCCAGACTAGGTAAGTACTAGGGGGGGGGGGGAGGGGGGGTAAGTAATGCTCAGACCCAAAAATAGTAATCCTGGCACAAAAATAGTAATCATCCAGCATTCGTCGCCAATTACAACGCACATGACAACTGTGTCTGCGAAACGCAATCATGCACATATATCAATCATTCACAAACAAAACACATCTACCGATCGAACCCATCCGCCCAAACCCCGAAGACCCGACCGAATGAGTGGAGGATTTTGTTGGCCTCCATTTGGTGTGGGCTTTGTTCACGGCCGCCTGCGTGATGTCAGTGGCTGCCAAAATCACAGCCGTTTCTTCCTCAGAGGCGCCAGTCGAAACTGACGTCTGGTCCGTTTTAGTCTCAGCAACCGTAGCCGCCTTGGCCGCGACTTCGAATCGGCTCTAGTCGGGGGACTCTGCGAGTTATACGACATCCGGAAGTCCCGAACCACTCCTTACCACCCCCAAGAAAACAGATTCTGGAGAAAACATCAATTCAAAAGGCCAAGCTACTGCTGACTCTTCGCACTGACCAAGCTCAGCTGCAAGCCGAGGCAGCAGGACACTCTTGCCCGCAGTGTGACTTTCAACTGGAATCGGATGAAAAAGCGTGTGAGACGGCCGACAACTTGGAAACTCTGGAACAGTCACTTTCAACTGAGACAATCTCTGTGTTAGGTTTTTTTCTGGTGATATATCCAGCTATATATAGTACACTAACACAGGGACTCTTCACTTGACACAGGTTTTTTTCTGGTGATATATCCAGCTATATATATGTACACTGTGTCAAGTGAAGAGTCCCTGCTGGAACAAACATCATACTACCACCAGAAGTATGGACAATATATGGACTCTTTAGACAGAGGCGGCCTCAACGTTCCCTCTGATCGGGCGTCCCATTTTTTCCTTCATATTGTTCAATGTTCTAAAGAACTCTGTGTGTAGGAAATCCCTGTGTGGGATCACCATGGAACTCTCTGTCACCTATGAATTTGACATGGAAGAGAGACATGGTAGGATTCTGTCAAATATCCTTCTGAAAAACCACAGCTATGCATCCACACCTCGGTCAGGGAAAAAGCCTGCCTTGAAAGTGCTGAAGCTGTCATAACACTCTACATTTGGGGTAAGTAAAAAGCTTGTTCATGCAGGTCTTGTCTTCTATAATCTATATCTTCCTTAGTGTGTGTTTAACAAAATGACACTCAAAGTCAAAAATTCTGTCAAACTTTAAAAGGCCAAGCTACTGCTGACTTTATAAACTTATCAGCCTTGTAACATGTTAGCTCCCTGGATCGCATTCAACACCTGGAAGTATGTTTGTGTGTGCGTGTGGGAGTGAGTGTGCTCAAGTGTATGTGCTTGCAAACATATGAAGTTTTACCTTTACTGCTTACTTTAGAGAGAGAGAGAGAGAGAGAGAGAGAGAGAGAGAGAGAGAGAGAGAGAGAGAGAGAGAGAGAACAATAGCAAATTTGCACATGTTTTATCTATTTTTAGAATGACGTCATTTGTATTCTTACGTAATTTCCTTTCTGTTTTTACGTCATCGTTTGTTTTGATTCCATTACTGAAGAAGGAGTTTTTACTCCGAAATATTTATTTCATTTTGGTGTTTGGGTGTTATTTTTTATTCTTAAACTTCAAATAATGGCAACTTTTATATTTTTACATTTTTATACAGGTAAATGAGTCTATTTTCATCCCCAATTGAAATTATGTGTCTAATTATAACCGATGCAGAGATATCCGATGTCAAAGATGACCGGTGTCATAACGATACATATGTACCGTTGTGAGTAGTAAAGCTCAAACTGAACTTCAAAAACACAGCTGTACTAAATTACGATTCTCACATGAACTTTATACACAAGCCCTTGCACACTAGCGAGCAAATGCTGATACCTGAATTCAAAGTTCTCAGCAGACTGTAGCAGACGACAGGTTTGCCGTGTACGAGTGCATGCTTTTTACCTTGCATCATTTTCTGCAGCAGGGATGTCATCGCCAGGTTCGTCCACCGTACTAGCTGTTCTCGTCGCTGCTGGCACTTTCTTCATCTTCAGATGACTCCAGCAAAGATGCTGGCGGCTCAAAACTGTATGGTTCAGCAGCTGAAGTTGCTTCTGCCATTGTCTCTGGATGTGACGTCATCGGAATTTGACCCAGATTTCACCACTTCCGCAGTCTCGCGGACCGTTCGAGATACAATGGCCGCCAGATCGGAACATGAAAACGCTTCGCTTCAGCCACGAAATTCGTCGGATTATGGCCCAAAACGATTCCGAAATAAACTAAACACTGTGAGGGAAGGTGAGAAAACAATTTCCTACGGCATGCATATGTCTGGTTAACCTAAATCACGCCAAAACGCAAATGAACGCGTTTTTGACACCAAAAACAGCCTGTTATGGTCCTCTAATCTTTATGCATGTTTTCTGTTTTTGCGAGTGCCCTGAGTTCTCCGAGGTGATAAATCCTCATTGATATTATTATTTTAATTACACTGGACAGTGTCTTCTTCACTATAGTATAATCATTCCAGGAATTATTATTCGTTAAACTTTGCTGGCTTGAGTTGTTGTTTCACAAGTTAGTATCACTGCACTGTACTAATAAAGTAATAGGTAGTCTTATTTCTATGACGATAACGCCATAACCATTAATTTATTCAATGAAATTAACAGAATTCACCCTGCTTGTTTTATATCATAGTTGTTTAAACTGCATCAGACCTTCTCTAAGCATTTTAGGAAAGTTCTGTGTAAAAATTATCCCAAAACTACAAATTGTCAATAGAGATGCAGTAGGCCCCCACATCTGGCCCCCAGATGCGTGACGGGTAGGCCTGTAGTAGAGATTGCCATGGCGTTGACCCAAACTAAAACCAAAGCATGTGCTTTCGACTGAATATTAAGGTGTCAGCCATTCATCCCCTGGTCACACATGACAAACTCGGGATTCACCATACTTTGGAAAAGAAGGAGAATTTTATGGGTTAGAAAAGGAAAGTAAAGGGACTTAGGGGAGGCACAAATAGAGAAGAAACAAGGAAAAGATCCTAATTAGGTTCACGGCATCGAGAGTGATGCGACCTTCTCTCTACGCCAATTAGGGGGCGCGAGGAAATGAATTTATAGTGCTATTCCACTGCACACATTGACTAAGAGCACCAACATATCAATTATACATGATCACTAATGTGACTAAATCAGCTGAAGATCTGTATGAATTTTGGTCTGTTGCAGGTTATCTGTGATGCTGAACTTCTGTTCATAGATGTCATCGCAAAGTGGCCTGGCAGCGTCCATGATGCTCGGATACTTCGCGAATCAGCTCTATTTGAGGCGTTCGAGGAGAATCCGAAGCCGATCCAAGGGCTTCTGTTGGGCGACAGCGGCTACATGCTGCGAGACTAGCTGATCACGTCACTGCTCAACCCACTCACCAGACAGGAGCAGAACTTCAATTTTCACAAAAGTTCTGCACGTACCACAGTGGAAAGAGCTATTGGGGTCGCCAAGAGACGCTGACACTGCCTACAAGAACTGCGCGTCTCCCCCGCAAAGGCATGCCAAGTTATAACGGTATGCCTCATGCTCAGCCATCCTGCCAGACTCCTTGCGCTACCAGAGTTTGATGATGACTCGGATGAGGATTTATTTATTTGCTGTTGCTTTTCGGGTCCAGCGGTCCAGGAAAGCAAACCAAGGCGCTACAGATACATGCCTCGTCTGATGGGCATTATTGATTGCACAGAGATCTTTATACAAACTCCACAGGACATATAGATCCCAAGTGCTACTTGGAGCGAGTACAAGCACCACAATAAGTTGTGCAGGCCCAGGGTTCATTGCAGCAGAAGCACAGAAAATGTTCAATCAGAGATGAATGTTCGTTCACAGGCTATGTTGAGACAGCATCTCAGGCTATGTTGACACAGCATCACAGGCTATGTTGAAGCAGCATCACAGGCTATGTTGAAGCAGCATCACAGGCTATGTTGAAGCAGCATCACAGGCTATGTTGACACAGCTTCTTCTTCTTCTTCGGCGTTCCAGGTTGAGACAGCATCACAGGCTATGTTGAAGCAGCATCACAGGCTATGTTGAAGCAGCATCACAGGCTATGTTGACACAGCATCACAGGCTATGTTGAGACAGCATCACAGGCTATGTTGAAGCAGCATCACAGGCTATGTTGACACAGCATCACAGGCTATGTTGAGACAGCATCACAGGCTATGTTGAAGCAGCATCACAGGCTATGTTGAACCAGCATCACAGGCTATGTTGAGACAGCATCACAGGCTATGTTCTTTCTTTATTTATTTGGTGTTTAACGTCGTTTTCAACCACGAAGGTTATATCGCGACGGGGAAAGGGGGAGGATGGGATAGAGCCACTTGTTAATTGTTTCTTGTTCACAAAAGCACTAATCAAACAAGAAGAGCAAACGCTCGATCGAGTCACTTTCGCAGTTCTGAATATTATATGAGGCATCAGATGGACAGGAAGAAATTGCTATTCACAACACAATGAGTCACGTTCACATAAAATTTGAGCCCGGTCACTTTTATAGTTTCCGAGAAAAGCCCAACGTTAAGTTGTGTGTTGCCGAACAGAAAAGGCTAGTTATCTCCCTTGTTTTTCTGATAACGTTCGTAAAAGGCTACAGATGTAAATACTTTGATGTAAAGAATAATCCTACAAAGTTTCAATCACATCCGATGAACTTTGTCAAAGATATAAAATGTCTAATTTTTCCTTTGACGCTGACCTGTGACCTTGAAAAAGGTCAAAGGTCAACGAAACCATCGTTAAAGTGTAGAGGTCATTGGAGGTCACGACTAAACAAAATATGAGCCCGATCGCTTTGATAGTTTCCGAGAAAAGTTTGTCAAAGATATAAAATGTCTAATTTTTCCTTTGACGCTGACCTGTGACCTTGAAAAAGGTCAAAGGTCAACGAAACCATCGTTAAAGTGTAGAGGTCATTGGAGGTCACGACTAAACAAAATATGAGCCCGATCGCTTTGATAGTTTCCGAGAAAAGTCCAACGTTAAGGTGGTGTCTAACACTGACCGATTACATAGAGTCACTTTTTCTCAAGTGACTCAAAAATTGCTCCAGGGGCTTGCAACGTAGTACAATATATGACCTTACTGGGAGAATGCAAGTTTCTAGTACAAAGGACTTAACATTTCTTACATACTGCTTGACTAAAATCTTTACAAACATATTCTATACAAGAAACACTTAACAAGGGTAAAAGGAGAAACAGAATCCGTTAGTCGCCTCTTACGACATGCTGAGGAGCATCGGGCAAATTCTTCCCCCTAACCCGCGGGGGGTAACGATGGCAAGACCAACGGGGTAAAATTCAAACACACTACACTCCTCCCCCTCCAACAAAGAGAGAGATTTTACCAGAACTATTCAAAAAGAAAGTTAACACAACCAACATAAGGTGTGAGAGATGCTATTTTGGTGAGACGTTTTTCAAATAACATTTTCACTATCAACTGTACTTCACGGCTCACGAATTCTGACCAAAACCAACGCTTAAGTTCGTCCAGCTGCATGCTGTAATTTGACCCGCCAGGCTAGTGATAAGAGCTGAGGCTGGCAGCGAGTGTTTCTAGGTCACTCCTTGGCTCTGGAATTCGTTCTGTTTTCTGTATTGAGGAGTACACTGGTCTGCTGCTGTCTCTTGTGTTTTCAAAGTGGATTATCTTCTTCTTCTTCTGCGTTTGTGGGCTGAAACTCCCACGTACACTCGTGTTTTTTGCACGAGTGGAAATTTACGTGTACAACCGTTTTTTACCCCGCCATTTAGGCAGCCATACGCCGTTTTCGGAGGAAGCATGCTGGGTATTTTCGTGTTTCTATAACCCAACGAACTCTGACATGGATTACAGGATTTTTTCATGCACACTTGGTCTTGTGCTTGCGAGTACACACGGGGGTGTTCGGACACCGAGGAGAGTCTGCACACAAAGTTGACTCTGAGAAATAAATCTCTCGCTGAACGTGGGGACGAACTCACGCTGACAGCGGCCAACTGGATACAAATCCAGCGCGATACCGACTGAGCTACATCCCCGCCCGTGTCAGGAATCTTTCCTTCTTTCTTTCTTGATTTGGTGTTTAACGTCGTTTTCAACCATTCAAGGTTATATCGCGACGGGTCAGAAATCTCCGATCAATACTTCATCCATTCAAGGATCAACTCACCACTCTATCCAACATGATCTGGCATGATAAGTCAAGTTCTTTCTTTGTTGGCTACTAAGACTTTTTGCTGAAGCTCTATGGACTGTCCGGCGCACAGGGCGTTCATCCATGTCAGTGGTGCCAAGCTGGAAGCTACAAATACAGAGAGCCCCATCCAATAGACCGTATGCTGTACCCAGGACATTGAATAACATCAAGCAAGATCACAATAGATTCAAGAGAGCAGGAGGACGGAAAGTGACTGCACAGGCATTCAACAATGTTGTGACAGCGCCGATATGGGACATTCAGCCGACACAGGTAGCTCCACCATACCTTCACCTGCTGCTGGGCACAGCAAAAAAAAACATCACAACTTGCTCGAGAAAAAATGCCACACTCTTGATGAACAAATTGCAGTCGCCCTTGCCAAAGAAAGCCACTTGGACTTGTCAGAAACTACACCGCAGTTTCAGAGCTACGTTAAATCGTCAAATGTCATCCAGGAAAAGATGAGAGAAAAAGTAGAGCTAGAAAGGGAAGGAACACGCGTAGTATTTGCACAGACGACACAATCTGCTGTCCCCACAGACCCACAACACAACGCTTCCAAAGACCCGCAATAGTTCTATGACGCTGTGCATGCACTGGATGTCGAAATTAAGACACTGAAAGAAGATCAAAGTGGACTTCAACTTCGCTCTGGGCCTGTCACAGCAAACCTAGAAGATGTTTTAAACCAACATAAGATAGTTTGTTTGTTTGTTTGTTTGCTTAACGCCCAGCCGACCACGAAGGGCCATATCAGGGCGGTGCTGCTTTGACATGTATAACGTGCGCCACACACAAGACAGAAGTCGCATCACAGGCTTCATGTCTCACCCAGTCACATTATTCTGACACCGGACCAACCAGTCCTAGCACTAACCCCATAATGCCAGACGCCAGGCGGAGCAGCCACTAGATTGCCAATTTTAAAGTCTTAGGTATGACCCGGCCGGGGTTCGAACCCACGACCTCCCGATCACGGGGCGGACGCCTTACCACTAGGCCAACCGTGCCGGTCATAAGATAGTGGTTCAAGCCTTCCACAGTCGCTCATTTATCGGCAACCATTGTAACAAATACCTGAAGCCAGATGGCTTCCAGGATGTACCGACACTTTGGCGTCGAAGTCATCTGACAGCGACTCAGTCATCTGACAGCAACTCAGAGTCATCTGACAGCGAAACTAAACGGAAACTAAAACCATTGAAGGAAGGCAAAGAAAGTCACACAGGTAACTTTTCCATTTTTTCTCTTTGTTATTTGCTAGTCGTGAACGGTGAAAGGTATAAGTATCCAAATCATTACAATCAGTGACAAGCGTGCATGTAAGATGTGCGTTGATTACAAGTGGAAACAATCTTAACCTTTTAACTACCATACCGCCCGTCTTCCGCCATTGCCGCTATTCCCATACCGCACGATACCGCCCCTCGCCGGTGTAGCGTCTGTTTCGGTTGTTTGCGGTTGTTGTGCGCGAGCAGTAGTAATAAGACGGTTGCAAATGCATTGTGGGATTGTCTCACTTCCGCCAAGTTGTGTTTGCAAGTGCTTTCGACTTCAGTGTGAGTTTCAATCAATCTTTTTTCACGGGATTTTTGTGTGCGTGTCTCCGACATGGATTCCGAGGACAGCGATCCAGAGTTCACTGCTCTGCTGGATAATCTCATCGAAAATCGACATGAATTGGAAGATTCTGGCTCCGACATCAGCGTTAGTTCAGTGAACACCGCTGATTTGACTGACTTCGATCATTCAAGTGAAAGTGAAACCGAAAGTGATGCTATACCGGAGCAACAAGTTCGCCCACCTGTATTTATTGACAGGTAGACAGGTAAATAAACCATTACAACACTTTGACATTCATACCACGAAGAATACATACATTTTGATCACTATCCAATAACATACCAAAATTTTATATCAATCTGACAACTAGAAGCTGAGTAATAATAATTTAAACAAACATACTCGTTTTTGACTGTCTTTGCTCAAAATAACTTGGGAGCTGAGGGATTCTACAGTAAAAAAAAATTGGTAGTTAAAAGGTTAAACACTAACCCTTGGCATTACACTGATTTTGACCCGGTACTGATCCACATCATGGGTCGGTTAGATCCCCGGTTCATACGGTCCCCTCGGGGGCGCCTGTCTGGTTAATCCTGATGGTCGGTGACGGGGTGGTATCCAGAATCACTTCTGGACCTCGTCAAGTCACCGGAGCCGTCACCGGTCTTTCCCTGCAGAGCACCCGGTTTTCCACCAGTAGATGCAGAGTTAGACCGGATCGGTGATTCCTGACGGCCGGTGACGGGGGGTATCCAGAATCTCTTCTGGACCTCAAGTCACCGGTACTGTCACCGGTCTTTCCCCGCAGAGCACCCGGTTTTCCCCCAATAGATGCAGGGTCGGATCCGATTGCGCAAGAGACCTCCTGGTTCGGCGCTCTCTCCGATTTTGCCGGTGAGAATCCGAGTCTGATCACTTAGACCCGAACCCTCACCAACACTCAAAGAATTATACCCTTGCGGCAAACTCGTGATATCACCGGTGACACCGGATGGTGTCTGCCCGGTGGAGTAGGTGGGAATACCCGAAGGCATTGACCCACCGACCTGTCCAAATCCCTTCATCCTTCTCAGGACCTCCCACTCAAACCCGGTCAGCTGTGACATCGGTCTGGTGCTGACTCCGAGGCTCCGGCACCGGTGAAGTCTGTGACGTCACCGTAGCCCAAGGATTCCTCTTCGACGCGGTATCCGGAGGAGGAGGAGGAGGATGACGGGGAGGCGGACTCCGTACGGTGAAACCGGAATTTGGTACACCGGGCCTTCAAAAGAGGAAGATAGCACATTCACATTGTCATCAGCCACAACTTTCGTAGAGGTAGAAGAAGTACTGCCCGAAACAATTCAATAATGAAATTACTTGAAAATACAGTTAAATGTACCGATGGAAATTCGGAATATAACAACAAAACCTCCCGGCTAGAACTTACAACTAGCATTCAAGTTATCGTAGCAAATTTGGGCCGGAAGAAGTTAAAATAACAATTAACTTCCCCAGAACATAAACATAACACAGTTTTTGCAGCCATGCACAGAAATGTAAAGGAATGGGACAACTGACTTGTCAAGGAAAGGAAAACCATCTTGTAAAGGCTAACACGGGGCTCAGTCGATAACGGCACCACGCTGCTGTCAGTGTGGTGTTTCTTGCCGTGAGTTCGAGCCCTCTCGGCGGCAGGGGGCATGGCTTTTGAGTCTATCCGGTGTCAACTCTTGTAAGATTCTCTTCATGTCTGTTTGTTGAGATGTGCATCGTATGCAGACCATCAAATGTGCACGTTATGAATCCCAAGTCATAATACTTGCATTGTCAGACATCACCTTAATGTATTGTTTGGTGTGTATTTACAGGTCAGCTGAAAACAAGACATCCTTCATCCAGGAGACGTAAACAGAAGGCTGACACACAGAAGCCCCGAAGAAGACAACATTGTCCTGTCACAGGCGGCACTGGAGAAGTTGTCAATTTGAAAAGACACTTTCGGCTTGTTCATCCAGGAATTCCGCACTACGAAGTCCTCAACATGCTTAAGGACTCCAAACCTCAGCCAAAACGTTCATATCCACACAAAAAATGTGCGTTTAAGTCAGTTCCTGGATCGGGGTATGCCCCGACAAACATTTACGGACAAAACACAACCTGTCAAACGCCGATTCCCTGCAAACGGCCAAGCAGTGTCAAAAAGTGCAAGGCCAAACAATCGGGGAGGAAATGGACAAGAATATGGTCACAGCAGATTCAATCTCCGATGAGTTTCTCCTTTGGTTTTCATCACTAGAAGGGGGGAACTACATTCACACATCACTTGAAAAAAATCAAAAACAGCAAAAAAACACCCAGAACCGCAGAGTGCGAAACATGGTCTACCAATTCCTTGAAGAATGTTTCGGTACAAAACCGTTTCTTGTATCGTGTCTAAATCAAATGAAATTGATAGGCCGTAGCACAGGTCCTGGCAAGGAATCTGAGTCCGTTGTGGTGAGAATCCACGAAGGAGCATCAGGAAAGGAGCCGAAGACGTGGGGAACCATAAAGAACTACCTGTCGTCGCTGAGCCATTTCTTTGACTTTCTCCAATCCTGTTACACGTTGCACGGTCTTGACATTCAAGGAATGAGGACAGTGTTGCGGGGTGTCGTTCACACAGTTAACAAGTTTGTGGCTGAAGAAATTCAAACCAGAAAGCTGAAGACCCGTTCAAAACTAATATCGCCAGAAATCATTTCACAATACGGAAAGACTTTCAAAACTTCAGGTGCCGCGGGAGTTCGGTTCACTTCTAAGGTATATCACACTTTGTGTTTCTACATTAAATACCTGAGGCCGGAGTCTCCAAATGACCAAGTGTTTTGCTAACCGAATGGCAGTTTCACAAGTGTGAGTGAGGTTAACAGTTACCTCCAAGAAGCTTTCAAAGACTTATTCTTGTTTTATTATTTTTAAACGAAGCTGTAGTTGAAGTGAATAGATTATTCACTCAGTTTCATTGTACTTTTTGTTGACAAAATAAAGTTATTGGATTCTAATTTGAAATGTGTGTTATGTTTATCTTTTAACTGAATATTATTGAATATTCTTATTTCATTTGTAACACTGGTTTTGATTGGACAACGTGGACAAACTTACGGTCATGATAAAAGTGATATTGACTGTTTTCTCGTCAATATCACTTTTGTCTGGCCCTTTGTGCGCCGCCATCTTGTTTCTGTCTCCGCTTCAAAAGTTTCAACAGCTAGAAATAGACGTTTCCGCCCTTATTCATGATGAAACTGACATCGTTACTCATTTTGAAAGAAGAATATAACTGCTATTTCATCAATGTAGGACTATATCGGCTTGATATCCTTTTCTCAACACATGATAAAATCGGATATAGTCCTACATTGATGAAATAGCGGGTAATATTGTTTAACTCTCTCTAATCTCTCCCTCTCTCCCCCTGTCTCCCTCCCTCTCTCCCTCCCTGTCTCCCTCTCTCTCTCCCTCCCTCTACCCTTCCCATGCTGATGTCCTTACTGAGGGCACAAGCGTTATGTTAATTGTGGGTGTGTGTGCGTGTATGTGTTTGTGTGTGTCTATGTATGAGTGTTTACGAAAGAGCAGTTCATCATGAATGTGTGTCTGTTCGTACCTTGGCCGTGCGTAATTCCTAGTGACTAAATTGTCTTCCTTCGTGAAAATTGCAAGTTTAATTTCTGGAGTGAACTTATTTTAAGGATATTGTTCGTCTGCCTCATGTGCTTACCGGTATCTATTTTGAACTCCACAATGGATTATATTACATGGTAATTCAGTTCTTCTCGTGAACACTGATGGTAACCATTGTGTTTTATTTTGACTTGATCGAACCCAACGATTTTGAGTGACCTTTGTGCATCATATCACTTGCACGGACCCGTGTGACCATAAACCATTGTGTTTTATTTGACTTGGTCGGACCCACTGCCTTTTAGTGACCTTTGTGCATCATATGACTTGGTCGGACTCGTGTGACCATACACCATTGTTTTATTTGACTTGATCGGACCCACCGACTTTGAGTGACCTTTGTGCATCATATGAATTGGTCTGACTCGTGTGACCATAAACCATTGTGTTTTAATTGACTTGGTCGGACCCGTGTGACCATAGCGATCAAAGTGCTTCATGCTTCTCTCTCTCTCTCTCAAATGCACCTTTCAAACACAAAACAATCAATTCGGTATTAGTCTATCTATATATATATACGACTTGTGTGTGTGTGTGTGTGTGTGTGTGTGTGTGTGTGTGTGTGTGTGTGTGTGTGTGTGTGTGTGTGTGTGTGTGTGTGTGTGTATCTTTTTCAAATTTGGACACCGTATTCAGCTACACCCCGGACACAACCTCATCGATGAGATATTTCAACACGTGCTCTCAGCGCTGAACCGATTTTGGTTTTTCTCTGGATCCATTCCCAGAAACTCTTCCTTATCTTCTCCAGTGTTTTCAGCCGCGTTTATCTCCCTTCCTCCGTGCGGTGCGCCGGCAAAGCCGGCGTACACCCGGCATAGCCGGATCCCCGGCGCAGCCGGGTATTTGGCTCGACTTCTTCCCGGCACAGCCGTACCCGGCGAAGCGGGTATTCATCTAGTTACAAGATATATTTCAACATGATAGCTCTTGGTGTCACGTTCTACACTACCATCGTAGCGTCGGTACATCCAAGTTGATTACTGACGTAAAGCCAGATCAACAACAACATCTTGGTGTCACATTTCATAACATGATTTTGGAAAACAACTTGTAAGTCCATTGAATGATAAATGATAATTATGTGATGCTGTACGCCCGTGCTAAAACAAGGACAATACTATGAACATTCCGCAAAGTCTCGCACACCACATACAACGCACACCAAAACAGTTATGCTGGTAGACCTCGCTGTCTGGCAACTGTCAGTCCAGTTTCAAAACAATAGATAATTATGTAACGGATCACAAAGTAACGATGGTAATGGATTGTTAATTAAGTTGCGGTGGTGATGGATTTTTATTATGCAACAATTCAACATGCGTAACAGTTCAACAATTATGTAGCAACTGGCAAAAAATGGCGGACGAACCGGACGTACTGCAAAGAGCTAGCACATTTCTCAACGAAATTGAGTCCAGAATGAAAAGGAAACCAATGACAGAACCTGAACGGAAGCGACGCAGACGACTCACTACAGCAGAACGCAACAAGCGAACCATATTCATAGGATATCAATGGGAACGATGGATACAGGTGGCTGTTACCGTTGGGGCAGAATCCGATGATTGAAGCGCTCGCAGAAATCCTGCTAGATGTGTAAGTACCACAACCCAAGTTCTTGTTTTGTAGATCTATACTTTGTCCTGGCATTTAAATCGGTAATGCTTGCTGGTCCCGCGATTTCACGAAAATGGACCAGCCACTGTTTGTATCCATGTGCACTTTCGTAAATTCCGCCACTTGACGAACTGTTATTTTCTTCACCGCGATACACAGTTCATTGCGAAGATCTTCCTCAGTAAATCGTTCAGATTCCACGTACTATTTGTTGTCAAGAAACAACTCAAACGAAAGTTTCAAACTCATCATCCTCCATCTTGCTTGTCGAAGCACCAAAGTACTGCATCGATGTAAAAACAAAAGCAGAAAACTTCGAGGAAACCAAATCAAATTCAGCGCATAAGACACGACGAGATAACGGAAGGAAGTGAGCCTAGTTCTGGCTCAAGTACAGTTAAAAATACCGTTATTCTCGCATGCAAATACAAACGAGAATCGGGTCATTGAAACACGTTTAGCGCTGGGGCAGTATCCCCATGCTGGTTGACAGAGAGAAAGAAGGAATGGACGCATAAATTCGCCGCTGGCGTGCTAAAGGCTAAGTAGTTTGCAATACAAATAAACTAAGCTGTTCATTCATAACACAGTTTTGTCCTTGTATGTCTGTTTCAATAGTTTCTGTGGTGTTCAATCTTCAATGTCGTTTTTTTCATTTCAGCCATTTTGCCTACGGTTACGTCTTGGGTGTTGCGATTTCTCTGGCTGTAATTTAGCTAGAGCAATATTTTATTTTGTAGTTTGTGCAGAATATAACATTCTGGGGGATTACGAAAGGATTTTGCTGAAATTGTATTATAGTCATATCCAGATTATTTCAAAAAATACTTTTGCAAGCGTTACCCTAAACTTTGACAGTTGTAACAAACTGAGAAGTGTTTCTAACTCCAAATATAAATATATATAATAAACAAGATCTGCTTTGTAATCCCCTAGAGCATACTCAGAAAGATAAAACTAAAACAATAATTAGAAGTGTGACAATCACATCTGCTGAAATATCGTTTTCATCCTGTACTCCACTTTTGTCTGTATTTTGACTAGATTTGTAAGTACGACAACCCAAGTTCTTGTTGTGTATACTTTGTCCTGGCCGAAGCCTCATTACATTTTTAAGATTCAGTGTGTCAACTGGTGTGAAGTTGTAATGAATGCTTGATCAAGCGAGCGCATGCATACGTATTTTGTTGCTGTGGCGGCTGATTCTAGTTGTTATGTTTTCGTTGGAACACAAAGTGATGAATTCTCAGTGGGACGCACTAACGGCCCCAGAGAGTAAGGCCTGCTTTGCTAGTGACACGATAGGTTCCGCGTTATACTGTTAGGAGGGGGAGGGGGGGGGGGGGGGGGGGGGGGGGGGGGGGGGCGGGGGGTAACGCCAAGAACCTATCGCCAGGCGAGTCTAACTTCAGTTACACATGGCTGTGCTTTGTGTACACGGCTGTCTGAGACTGTCAGCGCCACCATTGTTTCTGTTGCTATTTATAAACTATGACGTCGACAGCATCACAGGCTATGTTGATACAGCATCTGCTATGTTGAGACAGCATCACAGCCTATGTTGACACAGCATCACAGGCTATGTTGAAGCAGCATCACAGGCTATGTTGACACAGCATCACAGGCTATGTTGAGGCAGCATCACAGGCTATGTTGAAGCAGCACCACAGGCTATGTTGAACTAGCATCACAGGCTATGTTGAGACAGCATCACAGGCTTTGTTGATACAGCATCTGCTATGTTGAGACAGCATCACAGCCTATGTTGACACAGCATCACAGGCTATGTTGCAGCAGCATCACAGGCTATGTTCAGACAACATCACAGGCTATGTTGACACAGCATCACAGGCTATGTTGACACAGCATCACAGGCGATGTTGAGACAGCATCACAGGCAATGTTGAACCAGCATCTGCTGTTGAGACAGCATCACAGGCTATGTTGACACAGCATCACAGGCTATGTTGAACCAGCATCACAGGCTATGTTGAACCAGCATCACAGGCTATGTTGAGACAACATCACAGGCTATGTTGAGACAGCATCACAGGCTATGTTGAAGCAGCATCACAGGCTATGTTGAAGTAGCATCACAGGCTATGTTGAAGCAGCATCACAGGCTATGTTAAGGCCAGGGGCTACACATGTCTGAAGTCAAAAATTGTGTTGTGTGTTCAACTGGTCAGTTTTGAGATTTTGACATATTTATACCAAATAATCCTTTCTCATTCAGGTTCAACCGATGTTTTACACATAAAACACTTATCTTATGCAAAATAAAGGTGTTTCAAAACCAACTGTGTCAAGAATTTATTTTCACTAGTGGTACCCGTGCTACGCACTTTGTGTGCTGCGCATGCGATGTCATTTTGTTGGTTATGTGCTTGTGAAAATGTTGTTTGCACCCCTTCCCCCCCCCCCCCCCCCCCCCGCACATTATCCCGCATATAATGAATTATATTCTCTTGGTGAAAAATAAAATGTTAACCCTTACACCGGTGCAATTCTGTAACACATGTTACATAGCCACTGGTGAATTAACAGAGAGAAAAATAACAAAAAACAGTCATATAGGTTTTCGCATCAATGGGAGGTAATCGGAACTGACCAAAAAGACTGCGCGACCGCACGCGACTATACAAACAAACAAAATAAAATACAGCAGGTATGACGTTTGCATGAATCCATGATTACGTCTACATGAACAACAGTGATAAAAGTGCGCATCTCTTCCCAGCCGTGCAGCGCTTTGAAAGTTGGAAGCATTAAAATTTAAACGGGTAAAAAGCCATCGTGAAGATACGAAAAAAAGTATGACGTCTAAAATACTTAATGATTCAAACGCATAGTATAACATATGTAATTGACAACAGAAAATATATACATGGTTCACACACACAATCGAGTGCACACATCCATCCATGTTTATTGAAAGTCATGTACACACACACACACATACATACACGGCATCAAGCAACACACAATTAAATGACACATATGGAATATGGAAAACGTATAATGGACATGAACATGGCAAGTAATTTACACCGTTACCTACTATAAAATTGATGATATATATATACCACTCACTTGCTATTCGCCTAAAAGCTTGCGGTGTGCTGTGACACATATAAGAAACCAGAAGAAAAAAGGACTTTACTTTGGCGAAAAGAGCATATGCTGCTTATTTTTGTACATAACTGCTATAACTGTATTTTTTCCGAACACTTACATGTAAAAAAACATAGAGATATATCTTACCATTTCACTAAGACAGCCAAAATAACGGTTAAATTAAGGGGAGATCATGATGACGTACATGTCTATGGTTGCACCGGGGGAAAATATTTAGTCGCTGGAACCTATAAGGTTATACGGCGACTTATCAGGTGATAATGTTTCGAACTTATCTTTTAAAAATTAAGTAAACAAATCTATGGAATATTTTGGAGTTCCATTAACAGATAAACAGATCTATCTATCTTCTTATTATTTTAGGTTCGTCTGGGGTAGAGAAATAAAACACACAGCTAGGTTCGTCTGAGGTGCGGTCGCGTTGTGTTTAATGTAGTGTTTAGAAGAAGAACCAATCACAGATCTCTTTCGGCGAGGTCAAAGTTCAGGTCAAAGTTCACTGTTGTCTGCTCAAATTTGCGAGACAAACCTCTTGAAACTTTGTTCGTGGACAAAATTGGAAGTCGGGACCTAGCGGAATCGATTTCCTGGGTCACGTTGGCATAGTAACCGAAGGAGAAGGCACAAATCCGCGCGGTTTGGTCACAGGAATCGAAAAACCACCGAAAACCCTACCAGTATTATATAGTAGATTGTGTGTTGAAATGCCAAAAATGCATTTGTTTGACTGTTAGTTACGCCAAATTCTCCCAACCCCGTTCCGACATGACACATACAGTTGGATTCAGCATTCTCTCCCCTTTCCCGCTGTCATTCTCTCTGTGAATGAGCTAGCCAGTTTTGATTCGTGTAGAGCGTTTGCTGGGCTATCCGAAACACGCTAACTTCCATATGAGGAGGAACGCGTCACACGAGAGCTTGTGATTGGCCTAGATCGATCACGTGACCAACTTTCGCTTCGCTACGCCAACTTTCGCCATTTTGGAAATCAGTCATTGCTGTCTGAAGTTCATCTTTCTTTCTTTATTTGGTGTTTAACGTCATTTTCAACCGTTCAAGGTTATATCGCGAAGGGGAAAGGGGGGGGAATGGGATAGAGCCACTTGTTAATTGTTTCTTGATCACAAAAGCAATAATCAAAAATTTGCTCCAGGGGCTTGCAACGTAGTACAATATAATTATTACCTTACTGGGAGAATGCAAGTTTCCAGTACAAAGGACTTAACATTTCTTACATACTGCTTGACTAAAATCTTTACAAAAATTGACTATATTCTATACAAGAAACACTTAACTCTTTCTATACTAAGGACCGCATATCAGGTCCCGAGGCTCACAACGCTTGTGTACTAAGGACCGCATTTGCGTTCCGCGAGTTTGTATGTCACTTGGTTAGAGGTCGGGGGTCAGATGCGAAACTAAAAGGTATAGCTCCCTTCTTTGGCCTTCTATAAGTGCGAATGCACTCTTAGCTCCACGAGACAAGCCTTTGTGATAGGGTTAGCTGCGAAGTTTGTGGCTGATCCTAGCTCTGCGCGTCACTCGCTTGACAAGATGGCGACGCCTACTGCTTCGTCTGGCAATCGTGGTGTAAACAATCCTCGTTTTACGTTGCAAGAGACTATTGAATTGTTGACAACAGAGGGCTCAGATCTGGAAGATTCTGATGTGGAGGACGATACTGACAATGACAGTGATTACAGTGGCGAAACTGAAGTGGGGAGTGAAGGTGAAACTGAAAGTGCAAGTGGGAGTGAGAGTGGGCGTGACGAAGAAGCACGCGGTGGTGGTGAGGGAGAAGAGACTTTTGCTGGTGTGGGGGCAGGTATGGGGGCAAGTGATCAAAACAATGACGATTTTCTTTGGTTTTTGATGAAGGATTGGCATCAAGACTTTTCCTATTTTCCAACTCTGCCACCATACACTGGCCGTTCAGGTCTGCATGTTGACCACATGGTGTGTGATCAGATTTTTCGGACATGTTGACAATGCTTACATGACCACTAAATGGAAAATCAGTTGGTATTTGTTATGTTTTTGTGTTAGCACAATCTTCATACAAGTAAACAGAAACAGTGTTGTTGCAAACAGAGCCTTCATAAGAAAAAAGGCTTCTTAGTCAAAATACATACCCCTTTTTCGCATTGCGTAAAATATACCCATAAATTCTGGACATCATACTTTTATTTTTTTTCACAACAATGAAACCAAACTTTGGCATATGTTTTAGCAATATATTCACAATAAAACCTATGAGTTTGAAGGCTGCATCTTGTTTTGTTTATTTTTGAGAATTTTTTTGCAAACCCATGCAAATGGCCAGTTTCTGGGGAGAGACTGGGGAGATAATGGCCAGTATAGAAAGAGTTAATTCCATATCATGTAGCTTACCGAAACTACAGGATATACGAGATGCGCATGCCGGAAGTCGCCATATCACGTATGTTTCGGTCGGGCCGTCAAGACGCGTTTTTTGAATGCTCACAAGTAAGTCTCGTTATCCGTCAAATCCGCGCTTTTCTTTTAACGATTTGACTTTGTCAAATTCAATCGTTGAATTACAGACCCTGTAAAGACGGTGCATCGTAATATTTTTTGCGTTGCATATTGTTTTCTCAGCGAAAACCGTGACACGACCGACTTGGTGTCGTGCAGATAGCATGGCGGACTCCGCTGATGAAGAAATATTACTACGCGAGGAGACAGGGGAATGCTCTAAATCGAAATTCGAGGCTGTCACAATACCAATCGATGATTGGAATTTCATGAAAGATCAGAATGCTAGAATTCTAAAAAGACTTGATAAACAGGACAAGAAAAGAAAAAGACTCAGCTCCGCATCGGACTCTGACTCTGAGAGTTCAGATTGCGCGACTCTCGCACGCGGGCAAAAAACAGCCAAAACTAAAAGAACCGATCAGCGTTCTTTTTCCAAAGACGAGACGTCTAGTCTTGTGGAAGATGATTTAGAAATGTTAATCTCCTCTCAGTCTCACACAACGAAGCAGGTTGACACAACCGTGCTTGACGATATTGAACAAGAGTTTGAACCTGACACTGATGTTGGGCCTCCCATCTTAGAAAAACTAGCGAAAGTGCTTGGAACAATGGGAAAAGGAAAAATGGACGATGAAAGAATGAACACGAAGTTTGATAAACACAAAAGACCACAAAATTGTGAGACTCTCATAGTTCCTAGGGTCAATCCAGAAATCTGGAGCGTGTTAGATCACAGCACAAAATCTGCAGATCTAAAACTTCAGCGTACGCAAAAGTGTCTGCTGAAAGCAACTTATGCACTGGCTAACACAGCAGATAAGTGTGTAAAAAGCGAAATGCAACACATGAAAGATCTCGTGAGAGATATCTCAGATGCAGTAAGTCTAAACCTCAAAACTGTCCATGAAATGTCAATGGAACGCAGATCAAAGATTTTGAACTCGCCGACTGTAAACAAAAAGTATCGCAAATTGACGTCAGACGACATTCCCATTACAGAACACCTGTTTGGTGATGATCTCAAATCTGTCCTCACGGCAATCGACTCGACTGCTAAACTGGGAGCTAATTTTGCACTGTCTACGAAAGGTAGAAAGTTTTTCCCCAAGTTTGATTCCCCAAAAAACGGGGGATGGGTGGACAGGCGTCGTGGGACGCAGGGCCAGCGCCAATGGACACCGAGAGCGGGACGTGGCCGAGGTCAGAGATACCGGACCAGGTGGCCACAGAGGACCACAACACAGGCTTTCCAAGCATAACACCAGAGGTGGGTGAAAAACACAATAATTGTGCACCGTGTTTCGAAGCAGGCAGACTGAAATATTTTGTGAAAGAATGGCAACAACTGACCTCTGACCCCTTTATTATTCAAATGATACAAGGAGCAAAAATTCCTATTTCTAACTCGGCCACATTACCTAGTTCTGTGATACCTAAAAATCAGGTACAGGGAAACTTGTGGAATAAAGTTGATCAAGAAATACGGAAACTTTCTGTCATGAAAGTGATTGTTAAGTCAGAACATGAAGAAGGAGAGATTATCTCTCCTATTTTCTTGGTCCAAAAACCTGACGGTTCATACAGAATGATATTGAATCTAAAAGAATTCAACGAGTCTGTGGAGTATGAACATTTTAAAATGGAAAATTTGTCTTCTGCTACAAGTATGATGAAAGAAGGATGTTATATGGCATCTGTTGATCTTCGTCACGCCTATTACTCAGTACCAGTTCATTCAGATTTCAAAAAATTTCTGAAGTTTCAGTGGAGAGGTCAGTTGTATGTTTACACATGTTTTCCGAATGGATTGGCGAACTGTCCAAGATACTTCACTAAACTTCTGAAGCCTGTGTATGCTTTTTTGAGAGCACAAGGTTTTCTCTCTGCCTCCTTTATTGATGATTGTTACCTGCAAGGCCAGTCAATTGAAGAGTGCAAAAAGAACATTCTGTCAACTGTCAACCTTTTTCAGAAGCTGGGGTTTACAATTCATGATGGAAAATCAGTCCTTGTTCCAACTCAAAAACTGAAGTATCTTGGTTTCATCCTCGACTCAAAGAAAATGACTGTTACATTGTCAGAGGATAAGATAAACAAGATCTTCTTCTTCTTCTTCTTCGGCGTTCCAGGATTTTTTTCCTCAGGTCAGACTTCAAGTTTTGTAGCTTGAATAAAGCTAGTGGTCAGGATCAGGGAGTCTTTGGTGCCCCAGAGTTGCTCCTGCAGTGTGGCACCTTGTGGCCAGTGATCTGTTCTGGCTTCCTGGTGGAGCGGGCAGGTCTGCAGGATGTGCTCCGGGGTCTGTGGGCCTGTTTCGCACGGGCAGTTCGGTGTGTGCGACAGACCAAGGCGGTGCATGTGGGCACGCAGTCGACAGTGTCCAGTCCGTAGGCGGAAGAGGATGGTCTGCTGATGGCGCTGTAAGTTGGGCATCTGATCATCAGATGGCAGGCTGTGTTGGGCATTCCAGGTGGTTTGGTAGTGTCTTTTCACCAGGGTTTTGGCTTCACTGTAAGAGACTGTTGGTCTTGTCTGCTCCAGATGGCTGCCAGTCTTGGCCAGTCTGTCCGCTTCCTCGTTCCCTGAGAGGCCACAGTGAGCAGGGATCCACTGGACAGCGACGTTTGTGCTCTGGGAGAGAGTACAAAGAAGACGCTGGGTGTCTCGTTCCAGCTGCTCTTTGGGCGACTGCAGGCTTTGGACGGCGGATCTGCAGTCGGTCAGGAAGACGGCGTGAGAGGGTGGGTGTTCGCTGACCAGGCTAGCTGCTTCTCTGAGAGCGGTGAGTTCTGCCCGGTAGTTGGATGACAGCTCTCCGGCAGGCAGGGATCTTGAAAGGGTGTGTCCGTCTGGGTAGCGTACCAGGATCCCGCTTCCTCCGTTTTTGATGGCACCATCTGAGGACCCGTCAGTGTAGATGTGAGTCCATACTGAGGCGTTGTAGTCCTGGTGCATCATCTCCAGCGTGAGGTTCTTGAGGACTGCGTCCTGCTGCTCTCTCTTGCTGGTCACTCCTGGCATGTCAGTAACAAAGAGCACCTTGCTGAGCTGGCTGTTCCACTCTTCAGCGTCTTGGAGGGGCTCTTGTTCTTCAGGGGTGCGTGGTAGGAAGCTGGTTTGGGTTCTCTCTAGCTGCTTGGCCAGATGGTTGAAACTGCTTCTTTTCAGCCTGTTCTTCGTCAGCTGTTGGGTGTGCTGGTGTGCTGGGTGAGAGGGGAGTCGTTGCAGCTTCTCGTACTGCACGATGACCTTCTCTTCTCGTCGGTGGTCCAGGGAAGGGAGTCTGGTGGTGGCTTCAAGGGCGTGTATGGGCGTAGTTTTCAGTCCCCCTGTGATGATGCGCATGCTTGCGTTCTGCACTTTGTTGAGCCGGCTGGTGTTGCTCTTCGCAGCTGTGGCCCAGGCTGCAGCTCCATACTCCATCACAGGGCGGACGTGTCCCGTATACACCTGTCTGAGGATGTTGCTGCTGGCTCCCCACTTTGTGCCAGCCAGTTTCTTCATGATGGAGAGTCTTCTCGTAGCCCTCTTCTCCGCCTCTTTGATGTGTGGGTTCCAGGTGAGCTTCTTGTCTAGCTTGATACCTAGGTAGGTAGGGGTGTCTTCCTGTGGTATTGCCTGGTTGTTGATGGTCAGTTGGAGGGTCTCTTTGGAGTTGGAGAGGGAGAAGCAGGTGGCTACGGTCTTGAGGCTGTTCACGGTGACACACCAGTCTGTCGCCCACTTAGAGGTGATGTTGAGGGCCTCCTGCATCCGGACTTTGGCGGTTGCGGTGGACTCGGCAGCGCTCCACATCGCAAGGTCATCGGCGTGTAGGGCTTTGGAGATGTGTCTGGACAGGCTGTTGGTGATGTCGTTGATGAAGACGACGAAGAGGGTGGGGGATATTACTCCTCCCTGGGGGACTCCTTCCCTGATCTTCACAGCGTAGCTCAGGTTGCCGTCAAGCTTGACTCTCGCGGTTCTGTGGCACAGGAAGCTCTTGATCCAGTTGAACATTCGTCCAGCGATTCCTGCCGTCAATAGCTTCAGGAGGAGGCCTTCCTTCCACACCTTGTCGAAGGCCTTGGAGAGGTCAATGAAGGTGGCAATGACTTTCTTCTTCTCCTGGAAGGCATTCTCTATTGATTGGGTGAGGTAGATCAGCTGGTCTTCAGTACTCCTGTTCTTCCTGAAGGCAGACTGTTCATTGGTGATCAGGTTGTTGGTTTCCAGGTGCCACATCAGCCTCTTGTTGATCATGCGCTCGAGGGTCTTGCCGAGGCAGCTGAGTAGACTGATTGGTCTGTAGCTTGTCTTTTGCTTGCGGTTCTTGTCCTTCTTCAGGATGGGTATGATGATGGCCTCTTTCCATGCTGAGGGGAAGACGCCGGATCTCCACGACTGGTTCAAGAGCTCAAGGAGCTTAGTTCTGGCAGCAGGCCCGAGGTGCTTGATCATCTCGTTGCAGACTCCATCCTTTCCGGGCGCTTTCTTGCACTTGAGTCTTTTGATCGCATCGACGAGCTCTGCCATGGTAAGATCTGAGGTCATTGGTGGGGCTGCGTTTCTCTGCTGTCGGAGTCTGGTTTCAAGTTGTTCTGCAACTTCCTTCTTTCTTTGGGGTGGGACTTTGATGGTGCTCTCGGTCTCAAAGACGTCGGCAAGGAGATTTGCTGCTCTTTTTCCAGTGTGGAAGGTTCCGCTGTCTTCTAGTACTGTAGGTCCCCGCGTGGCCATGCTGTCTTCGTTTAGAATTTTGGTGAGACGCCAGAGTTTCCCTGTGTCTGAATCGAGGCCAATGGTGGAGGTGATTTCCTGCCAGCTTTGTTGCAGTTCTTGTGTCTTGGTCTTGTTGAAATCCTCCTTCAGTTGGTTGTGCATGGTCGTTGTTTCAGCGGATGGGGACTGCTCCATGCTTTCTCTGGCTTCTGAAAGTCGCTGGTGCAGGCAGGCCAGCCTTTGACTCCAGTAAGGTTTGTAGTCCTTCCTGAAGCCACGGGGGATGGACTTCCTGGCAGCCGCTAGGATGGTCTGTGTCAGCTCTTTTACGTTGTGGTTGATGTCCTCCGTGAAGGTGATGTTGTGAAGGCTTTCTGCGTGGAGCTGGTACTTGGTCCATTTGGCTTTCTTGAAGTTCCAGCTGGCTTTCTTTCTGTGGTACTCCAGGATGGTCTGCATGTCAGCAATGGAGAGGGTGATGGGTAAGTGGTCACTTCCTCCCAGTTGGTCGTTGACAGTTCTGGTGGTCCTTTTTTCTACCTCTTCTGTGGCTATGGCAAGGTCAGGGGTTGAGCTTTTCTTCCAAGCTCTGGAGTAGTAGGATGGCTTGTCATCTGGCTGGTTGATAAGGATGAGCTGGTTGTCGGTCATCCAGTCCTGTATGTCTTCTCCTCTTGCGTCAGTACTGTCGTAGCCCCATGCTGGGGAGTGGCCGTTGAAGTCGCCAACGATGAGATGTTTGTCGTTTGGGAGCTGGATGGTGTGGAGGTCCAGCTTGGTGGTAGGTGGGCTATAGACGTTGGTGATGGAGAGTTCTTCTCCCTGCAGGAAGGTCTTGATGGTGATGTACTCAAGGTCGCCGTCTGCCGTCTGTGCCGTCATAGCTGCCGGGATGTTGTGTCGGACTAGGGTGAGAACTCCACCCTTGTGTCCGGTCGGCCGGTCCCGTCGGAAGGTGTCATAACCTCTGACGAAGAATCTGCGGTCTTCTTTCAGGTGGGTCTCCTGGATGCAGATAATGTCGATGTTGTTGTCTCTCAGAAAAGCCTGTAGCTCTGGTTTCTTTCTCTGGACGCCTTCTGCATTCCACTGCACAACCCTGATGGCTGTCGCTGGATGTTGAGTTCGACCAGTCACTCTACTCTGTCTTCCCCTGGTTCCCGAGTCAACAGAGCCGCCAGTCGCTGAGGTGGACCCCCTTGAGGCTGAGGGTCCGGCACCGTTCCCGCCTGGCAAAGGTCCACGGGAACGACACCATATCGAAATATCTGTCTGAATCTGAGGCATAATCCATAGTGGTGGCGTGCGAGCTCGTCTCCCAAGAACTTAGTTTAGGTTCCCACACTGTGTCCGGAAACACAGTCAGCATCGCTCCGACTTCGTTGGGGGGTGGTTTGAATTCGGAGTGTCCTTCTCCTAGACTGGTTGCCTGCCATGGCTGATGAGTCCGGTCTGCCCATGGTTTGAATTCAGAGTGTCCCTCTCCTAGACCGGTTGCCTGCCATGGCTGATGAGTCCGGTCTGCCCATGGTTTTATTTACATGAGTATCCTTCTCATGCCCCTTATGACTCGAGGAGAGTTTGCTGATATTAGTCTGACCTCTCTCCGTTGACCTGTCCAGCATGCGAGACGCTACCAGAAGTTTTGACACTCCCGCTGGCATAGCTCTCGGGGTCATAGAAGTACTCAAGCTCCCACACCTCGTCAAGGAATCAGCCGTGTGTGGAGTAAACAAGATCAAATCAGCTTGTCTTGGTTTAATGCAGAAGAAAGTTTTTTTCTGTACGAGAACTGGCACAGGTGATTGGAAAGCTTGTGGCAGCTTTCCCAGGGGTAAAATGGGGACCACTCCACTATAGACAGCTTGAGAGGTTGAAGACCAAAGCTTTGAAAGTGAATGCTGGCAATTTTGATGCCATTATGAGTATGACAAAGAAAGCAAAGAGAGATCTTGAATGGTGGATTGCCAATGTGACCACAAGCTATTACCCACTCAAAGTGAAACCGCCTTCCCTGGAAATGAAAACTGACGCTTCTACATCTGGTGGATGGGGAGCAGTTTGTGATACAAAATCAACTGGGGGAAGGTGGAATGAGCAAGAAAAAGACATGCACATAAATGCACTTGAACTGTTAGCCATTAAATATGGACTGCGGTGCTTTGAAAAAGACGTCACTGGTAGACATATAAAACTCATGTGTGACAATGTGTGTGCTGTAACCTATGTCAAGAATATGGGTGGTTCTCGCTCAAGAGAGTGTAATGAAATAGCAAAGCAGATTTGGATCTGGTGCAGAAACAGAGATATAGAGTTGACAATAACCTATATTCCTGGAAAACTGAACATTGAGGCTGATAGAAAATCAAGACAATTCAATGACAGAACAGAATGGATGTTAAACCCAAAAATCTTTGAAAAGCTGTTTTTGAAGTTTTCACAGCCTCATATTGATTTGTTTGCATCTAGGCTAAATTGCCAAATCAAACCATTTATTTCTTGGGGCCCAGATCCAGACTCCATTGCTGTGGATGCTTTTACTGTAAACTGGAGCGTGTGGGATAATGTTTATGCATTTCCCCCTTTCAGTTTGATCCAGAAAACTCTCCGCAAACTGGAAGCAGACCAAGCCGAGGGTATGTTCATCATTCCCCACTGGCCAACAGCAGTGTGGTTTCCCCAAATGCTGAATCTTCTGATACAGCAGCCTGTTCGCTTACCTCAGGGAAAGACAACTCTGCAACTGCCGCACTCAGAGGCAGCCCATCCTCTTCATCACAAACTGCAACTACTCGCAGTTCAATTATCAGGCAAGCCGTCCAAGCACAAGGATTTCATGGCAGAACATGTGACATTGTGTGTGCATCGTGGAGAGAGTCAACGAAAAGACAATATGCATCATATCTTGCGCGCTGGCAATTGTTTTGTTCTACAAGAAACAGTAATCCCTTTCATCCAACTGTAGGATTGGTACTGACTTTCCTCACTGAACTTTTTGAAGAGGGGCTTGGCTACAGTGCCATCAATACTGCACGTAGTGCAATTTCTACTGTCATGCATTATGACCAAGAAAGGTCGATAGGTACGCACCCAAAGGTGACAAGGTTCATGAAGGGTGTATTTGAAATGAGAACACCTTTACCAAGATACAAGGCAACATGGGATGTGTCAGTGTTATTAGAACATTTCAAAAGGAAAGAACACAATTCAAAATTGTCTTTGAAAGAGTTGACAAAGAAACTTTGTGCTCTGCTTTTGATAACAACTGCGCAGAGGGTCCAAACCATTCATTTTGTTAAGCTTAGCTGTCTTCAGTTTCATGAGACAGGATGCACTATTCAGGTGGTTGACAAGTTAAAGCATACAAGACCTGGACATCACCAACAAGCCCTCGAATTACACAAATACACAGATCTAAAATTGTGTGTTGTAAACTGTTTACTTGAATATATCAAGCGTACAACAGAGTTGAGGAAAAACAATGACCAACTGTTGCTTTGTTACGTACGGCCGTTTGGGCCTGCAAGTAAAGACACTGTTTCAAGGTGGTTGAAAGATGTCCTCGCTGACGCTGATATTTGTAAATTCACGTCACACAGTTTCAGGGGAGCGTCAGCATCTGCTATGTTGAATAGTGGTTTTTCTATTGATGACATTTTAAAGTCGGCTGGATGGTCAAATGCGAAAACTTTCTTCAAATTTTATAAGCGACCTGTAGAAAATGAGCAGCAAACTAGGCGAGGAGAAAAGAATTCTCTTTTGAATTATTTCGCTTACAAGAAAAACTGAACTTATTGGTTGTGTTAACTCAGTGAAGCTGAAATCCAAACGATGGTAGATAACCTTTGGATGTTTGTGGTTTGAAATGCAAGTGAAATGCTATGCATAGATCATGTTTGGTAATGGTATGGATATACCAGTTGCCAATATTAATCATGTTTGGTTGTGACTAGATCTAGTAAGTCATTGAGAGAAGGAAAACAAGATGTTTTTCAAAACTTTTTATTTGGTTGAATTGTTTCCAAGTATTCTAGTGATTTAATCAAGTGGTATCTTGAAAAACTAAATGTTCTGTCACATTTGTTTGAAAAATTATTTTGTCTGAATCAGACATATTTGTTATGTTGCCGGTGAGCTCTTGAAGAACATGTTTAAAGAAAATAAACATTAACTCACGCAGGGCGACAACTCATATGATGTGTTAACAATTGTATGTGTGAACAATCAATGCTATTTTGTGAAACCAACTTTGAAATCTCGTATATCCTGTAGTTTCGGTAAGCTACATGATATGGAATTACAAACATAAACGAGAACTTACCCAGTAAGTCGAAGTTTGTGTAGAATTCCATGAGTGTAGTTTATAGAAACGGAGGGATATATGCCCTCCCGTACAGCTATTATGCCCTTCCCAATTAACTGGTTTGCAGATAATGCAAAATAGTGTCAGCAGTATAGATCTGCTAAGGGAGACAATTACTTTTCAAGAAAAAACATTTAATTGTTTTGGTTACACAAAATGTATTAGATCAATCAAGGGTCGTTCCTTGATTGATCTGAGCGTTAAAGTATGGCGACTTCCGGCATGCGCATCTCATATATCCCTCCGTTTCTATAAACTACACTCATGGAATTCTACACAAACTTCGACTTACTGGGTAAGTTCTCGTTTATGTTTGTAATTAACAAGGGTAAAAGGAGAAACAGAATCCGTTAGTCGCCTCTCACGACATGCTGGGGAGCATCGGGTAAATTCTTTCTCGTCCCAACCAATATGGGACTCCCCCTAACCCGCGGGGGGTAACCTCAATCGTCCCAGAAGAACAAGCAAGCAACTAAAATATTAAGTAGCAAGTACACAGCATCACTTAACAAGGACTATTCTGTACTTCTTCATTTTGGCGCCTCATTTACTTATTTACCTAACAGAATCCGTTAGTCGCCTCTTACGACATGCTGGAGAGCGTCGGGAAAATTCTTCCTCCTCACCCGCGGGGGGTCTGAAGTTCATCGAAAATATCGGAAAATATGGATACAAACGCTCAAGATTTGCAAGATTTAGTGCCAAACAGGACTCCGCTTGGTTGGGGAAAACGTTCACGCAAGCAGCAGTGCAAAGAAGCAGCCAAGGCTCGCTGGCAAGCGAAAAATGCTGACGAGAACACGATCGGCGAAGTTCTGGAACATACTATTTTTGCAAGTGGAGATGCTGATATCTCGAACGATCTGCTTGCTGATGACAACAATGGAATTGTACCTTTACCAGCTGAACAACCGTGTACTGCCAGACGAAAACTGGATGTTATGAAAGACTACGTTGCTGCAGCTGACGAAACAGACAGTGACAAAGAGCGGTGCTTCATTGAGTTGAAAAATTTGAAGTCTCTGTTTTCGGCGGTCGCTAGTGGCGAGTGTGATGGGACCCTGTCGGTGTGCTTTGGTGACAAGATGGGATATTCAAGAGAAATAAGACTGGCTTGTGAGGTATGTAAACTCATTTTATTATTACTAATTTTTTGTATTGTGTTATTTTGCCTTGTTAGTTATTACCAGCTCTCCCAAACTGAGTCTCTCTCTCTTGGAATTTTTCTGATTGAGTTTCAGTTGTCACTGTCAGTGTGGGGAAAAAACTACATAATCTGAAAACTGTAAGCCCTGATGATAATAATATTACAAAGGAAATATATTAGTGATTATTATCAGTGCTCTTTTTCTCTCCCACTCTCTCTTTCTCTCTCTCTCAAACTCTCTCTTGCTCTCTAGCTTTTTTGTTGTTTGTTACTAATCTTTTTTGTTACATTTAGTCAAGTTTTGACTAAATGTTTTAACATCGAGGGGGAATCGAAACGAGGGTCGTGGTGTATGTGTGTGTGTGCGTGTGTGCGTGCGTGTGTGCGTGCGTGCGGAGCGATTCAGACCAAACTACTGGACCGATCTTTATGAAATTTGACATGAGAGTTCCTGGGTATGATATCCCCGAAAGTTTTTTTCCTTTTTTTGATAAATGTCTTTGATGACGTCATATCCGGCTTTTCGTGAAAGTTGAGGCGGCACTGTCACGCTCTCATTTTTCAACCAAATTGGTTGAAATTTTGATCAAGTAGTCTTCGACGAAGTCCGGACTTCGGTATTGCATTTCAGCTTGGTAGCTTAAAAATTAATTAATGACTTTGGTCATTAAAAATCTGAAAATAGTAAAAAAAAAAATGTTTTCTAAAACGATCCAAATTTACGTTCATCTTATTTTCCATCATTTGCTGATTCCAAAAACATATAAATATGTTATATTCGGATTAAAAACAAGCTCTGAAAATTAAATATATAAAAATTATTATCAAAATTAAATTTTTGAGCGCAAGTACTACCCCGCTCTTCCTGTCAATTTCACTGCCTTTCACTGCGCGGTGGACTGACGATGCTACGAGTATACGGTCTTGCTGCGTTGCATTGCGTTCAGTTTCATTCTGTGAGTTCGACAGCTACTTGACTAAATGTTGTATTTTCGCCTTACGCGACTTGTTGTTTTTGTATTTACCAGGATTGCACCTTCACGAAGCAGCAGCATTCATGTAACCGACTTGATGGGAGCAACAACATCACTGTGGGGTTTGACGTCAACAACTCCATTGTCATGTGCTTCAACGAGTTAGAATGTGGCGAGGCAGCTCTTTGGAAGTTCTCTGCCATCATGTCGATTCCAGGATTGTCGCACAACACCTCTCGGCGTATCTCCAAGAAGGTGGGTGGTGCACACAGAGAGGTGACTGCAAATGTCTTGCAGGCAGCTGTTCAAGCTGGACTTTGACAAAGGTGACAACAGTGACGAAGGTGGTGACGCAGAGTGTGCAGCTAATGATGGTGACAGCAGCGACTCTGCAAGTGTTGACATCCTCTACTCAGATGCCAGAAGTTCAATGAGATTCCCGTAGAGGACAGAAAACCCTTCATGTACGAAACGTCCTTGTGCTTCTCCTGTGCCAGAAAGACTGACCATAGAAGTGCAGACTGCACTACCAGGGCGAAATGCGACAAGTGCCAAGGTCCACATCTCACTATGCTACATGGAGCGCCCAGCTACAGGAAGAAAACTCCCGATCAGCAACAGAATGGCAGACCCTTTCAACAATTCCCACATAAAGATCAGAGCAATAGGGTTCAACAGAATGCCCAGGGATCGCCAAATTCTACCAAGTTTGTCTGTCTCAGTCAAGATGCCTGTGTTTCTGCCTCGGGATCAGCATTCGCAACGACCAACAAGTCAGACAGACCCGTCAGAACTACCATGATTGTTCCGGTCAGAGTTTCGACGAAAGAGAATCCCATGGTAGAGCATACGACATACGCACTGCTTGACACCATGTCTTGCATTTCCTTCATCACTGAATCTTTGAGTGACAAGCTGAACACTCATTCTGAACCAGCGTCGTTGAGACTGAACACAATGACTTCTCAGAACACTCATATCGAATGTCAGAGAGTGACCGGATTGCGTGTCAAGGCCCTCAACTCCAATGTTTCTCACAACTTGAAAACACTCTATACGACTGACCAGCTCAACAATGACACTGAAAACATTCCCACATCAGAAACCGCTCGCAACATCCAACATTTGAGCCATATTGCCGGCTAGATTCCCCCATTGCTCAAAGGCTGCACTCCCGGGTTGATTGGCTACGATCATGCAGAGCTATTCATGCCAGAGAGAGTCATCAAGGGAGACCCATACGCCGTTCTCACACCGTTGGGTTGGACTATACTGGGACAAGTGTCGCCAAAACAGTCTGTCCATGACGTGATGCACGTGTCTCTAACAGAACATTATTGTCTCAGCGAGTACGAAGGTGAATCAGTCGCTTTCGTATATCGCACGACACTCGCCGAACCCAGCATCTCCGACGCCCTCCATGTCATGGAAAAGGATTTTGTAGAGTCAGAGACGAGGACCAGGTCACAAGAGGACATCAAGTTTATGGAGAATGATTGTGTAGTCAGAGACGGGGACCAGGTCACAAGAGGACATCAAGTTTATGGAGAATGATTGTGTAGAGTCAGAGACGGGGACCAGGTCACAAGAGGACATCAAGTTTATGGAGAATGATTGTGTAGAGTCAGAGACGGGGACCAGATCACAAGAGGACATCAAGTTTATGGAGATCTTGGCGAAGTCCATCAAGGCAAATGAGGAGAGCCATTACGAGATGCCTTTACCTTTTCGCTCAGACAACCCTGAACTTCCCTCCAATCGTAATGTTGCTGTCGGAGATGTCGTCGAGCTACGTGACGAAGCCGTATGCAGATCAGATTGGCCTCTTGGACTCGTGACGGAGGTCCGCCCCAGCGACGATGGACTCGTGGGAACCTGCAAGCTGAAGACTGTCAAGGTCACCTCGAAGATGAGCCATTCCACCTTCTACTACTGGCGCCCCATCTCCAAGCTGACCGTGCTAGTGAAGGCAGACCCAGACACCTAATGACTTTTCCAGTGAACTTTACTGGCTCGACAGACATTTTGTGCATGCTTTGTTTGAAGTAATCCGTTCGCTTCTGTTGACAAGTAGCGCTGTTTTCGTTTCGGGAGTAAATCTCGCCTAAATGCGAATATTTTTTGTGACTTTGTGGTTTCTCTGCATTTTGTATATGTTTTTGGTTCCGCATTTCGGAACGAAAGCTCTTGTTGACAGAGGCAAGCGCTTACTGAATCGGTTTTGTTTCCCGCGTGCGGGTGCCTGTACTGAAGATGTTTCTTTTGGTTTGTATTCTTTTGTGAAGTTGTGACTACAGTCATCCATACTGAGTTTGCAGTTTATGTAAAGGTGTAAGCAACCGTGAGTCAAATACTTTCTACTTATTGCCGAACACGTGGAACCATGTCAACCGACCGACAAGACCTTAGACGGAGATTGGGCAACTTCTCTGTCATCCAAGAGAAACAATTCGGGATCGACAAACTGAGGGTTTTTACCCTCGAGCCCAACATCCAAGACCCAGAGCTTGAAAATTGGATGGGTGCTATGCGAGGGCTCGGTCGAAGAGGACAGACAAGGAACATCGATACCTTGTACAAATCGTATCTTACGAGAATAGGGTTGCCGGTGACTGGGATCAAGCTTGATCCTACAGCAATTTTTGAGACCATTAACCTTCTTAGCACGATGGGCCGTTATTGTGGCTCGGTCGGTAGACCACGATAGGCCGTTATTGTGGCTCCGTTTGTAAGTCGCGGTAATGCAGCAGACAAGGGCAACCATTGGCTTGCTTGTGTTGACCAATCAGAAGCATCGTTTGTCGAAGCTTCCTGCCATGCTTAAGAGGTGAAAATTGCGAAGGTTTATCAGTGATTTTTCGACTTTGTTCGAAGTTTTTGGGCCACGATGAGCGACGTTGAAACGGAAATCGAAAGCGATCATGACGACGAGAACGTTTCTAACGATACCAGTGATGAGTCCATCGGAGATAGCGATTCTGATGGGGATTATGAAGGTAATTTGATTGTTTACATGTGTAAGAAGTTGACTCGATCCCGACGATCGATCTTTTCCTTGTTTTCAGTATGTTTTGCATGGCATTGTCTATGATTGTGATTACGATTAGTATTGGAACTAGTGATCCGTTTTGATTCGTGTTTGTTTACATATGATAGTTACAGCTTTGCTAGCATAAATATGCGACTAGAAATACTTATAATACCTGGAAAAACTACTTAGAAAGAGTTTTGTATAGATGCATAAGAAATAGTGGGGCCAAGCACCCGCCTTTGTGCAGAAATGTGGTCGTGTTAGGTGTTTGTTTTGAATGAGTGTGCAGGTGGGTGTGGCACAGAAGATGACCAAAAATTGACATGATGAACAGCTTTTGTTTCCAAGTTTACTCAACTTTATAATTATGTGACTGAATATTTTCTATAGCTTGCCCAATAAAAGTAGTTGTTCTGTTTATATTAGTGTATGTATTAGACTCAAATTGTTCTTATAAAAAAAATTTTTATTAAATATTATCATTATTATTTTCTATTTTTCCAGTTATTTGCTGCTGTCACAAAATGAATTGCAGTATGAGACATTTATACTTCAATAAAGTAACTGATTTTGAAAGTGAATGAAGTAAAAAGAACTATTTATTCTATGAGAACAATAAAAGAGTTATAACCTATATATTTATTTCATTGTTCTGTTGCAGACCCAGATGATGACGGAGAGCCAGAGGAGGAGGAAGAGGCCATGCCAGGACTGCCTTTCTGGATGGCTATCATGGGAGAAGATGCTGGCCCTGCTGAGGTTGATTTCACCGCTGCAGCAGGCCCAAAACATGCCCCACAACCTGATGCTCCTCCGCTGGACTACGTCAACCTGTTCTTCACGCCACAGTTTGTCCAGCGGATCGTCAGAGAGACGAACGACTACGCCCAGGAGTGGATCAACAACCATGCGCAGTATCTCCGCAACCATCCCTATTCCACTGTCCACAGCTGGATTAGGAAAGGGGGAACAACAGAGGTGGAGATGAGGGCCTTCCTTGGGTTGATCTTCAACATGGGGCTAGTCAAGAAGGCAACCGTCGCCTCCTACTGGGACATCTGCCACCCCAGCCAGTCGACCCCTTGGTTTGTGGAACATTTTTTCCGTGACCGGTTTTATTTATTTGTGAAGTTCCTCCACTTCAACAGCACCAACAGACCAGCCAATCAATTGGATGGGGATCCTGCAGACAAACTGTTCAAGATGAAGCCCCTCATCGACCATTCTACTCGGGTGTTCAACTACTTCCACCCCGGTCGAGACGTCGGCATCGACGAGTCAATGGTGGGGTACAAGGGCAAGACACCTCATCTTCGGCAGTTCATGCCGCAGAAGCGCCACGCACGCTTTGGTATAAAGTTGTGGTGTGTCTGTGACGCTGAAACAGGCTACACCACACATTTTCAGATTTACAAGGGGAAAGAGCAAGCAGCCCCGCACCCTCTCGGCTTCACCTACCAGCTGGTGATGGAGCTGATGGAGTCCGCTGACCTCCTGGACAGAGGCCACCATTTAGGGGTGGATAATTACTTCACCTCTCCTGCACTCTTCCAGGACCTGTTGCACAGAAACACCACTGCAACAGGGACTGTCCGGCAGAACAGGAAGGGTCTCCACAAGCAGGCTATCGCCCAGCCGCTTGCCAACCATGGAGTGATCGAGCGACGTAAGGGCGACCTGCTCTGCGTCGCATACAAGGATGGTGGGAAGAAGGGTCAATCCACGGGAATGTCAACCAAAGCAGCATTTTTTTGAACTGACTTTTAATCATAAATTTTGGTATTAAGATGAAGAGAGATAACTAGACAATCATAAAATATGTGAGTTATTGCCCTTTTTTCACATTTCTAGTCAGGCGGCCATTTTGAAGTTGAGAGAACACATGGGTGAGATTTTCTGAAAAGATCCCTTTCAACAAAACACCCATTAAAAGTGAAAACAAAGCTGAAGGTGAGAATTTTTACTGCTTTCTTAAACTTCATTGATCAATCTATCTCTCCAAAGTGTTTTTTTAAAGATCTTATTGATTTAATGGTTCATGAAATGGGGTTGAGAAAAGGCTTTTGAATGTCATGTCAGTTACCATGCTTAGATATGAAGTTTTTATAACTTTTGAATCAGATGGATTAGAATCATGGTAATGCATATTCTCTGCCTTTATTAGGATGGGGTTAAAATACCATAAAAAGAAAAATGAATCTGTTCTCATTTCCATATTTATAGGGTAACTGACATGACGGTAACTGACATGACAGTTAAAGTAACTGACATGACAAACATGAATTGGACAGATTTGAAGATAACTTTTTGAAAGTAGCTTTTTTTTTTTTTTTTTTTTTTTTTTTTAGCATTTAGTTGAGGATATTAATATTTTATGGATTTTATAAATCATGGATGAATATGGTATCATATAGAATATTTTTTACTACTTTTTCTTAATATTGTCATGTCAGTTACCGACTCTCGTCATGTCAGTTACCAGGGTAGGTCTAGCTTGTTGTTGAACAAGTAGTGAAAATGTTATTTTCAGGCAAAACCAATGGTTGTATCTTTTAGTTTAATGAATAAGGTATCCAACTTTATGTTATTTGTTGCTTTGCTAGTGGTCAATTCAGAAAGTTTTGAACTTGACTTTTGTACTTTTTTTTAATGTGTTTTCTGCGTCACGTCAGTTACCAAAATAAAAGAGCAAAACACACTAAATTGTAAAACATTTTTTCTGGTTTTCTTATTTTTCACAGAGCCGTTCATGTGTCTACAGTTGCAAACAAACCCAATTGTGTTGATATCGAATTTATTTCAGCCAGTAAAAAAATAGTTTTACCCGAAAGTGGAGTAAAAATGTCATGTCAGTTACCGTGGAATGAGCCAGAAACCCATCCTTCTTAGCACAGAGGCCAAGGGAGGCTACCAGAACATTGTGAACCATAGGGGGAATCAGGCGAGAAGGCCGAAGATCATTGTAAAGTACAACGCCTCGATGGGCGGTGTGGACCTGAGCGACGCCCGACTGTACAAGTACCTGGCCGAGCGTCGCACGATGAAATGGACATTGAAGGTGGCCTTCTCACTCTTTGGTAGGGCTCTCGTCAACTCGTACATCATATACCTCCAGAACACCAACCAGGCACCCAAGCTAACTCGACACCATTTCATGGTGGAGGTGGTGGAGGCCATGGCCGGCAATTTCAACCCCCAGAAAGCGAACGGCCGCAAGCGTACAGCAGCAGAGCTTGCAGCTGCTCGAGCCAACCCTCTTCAAGTTGCTCCACCTCCAGGCCCTCAGGCTGCTCAAGTCGACCCACACAGGCTGACAAGGATTGCCAGAGGTCTCAGGAACTGTGCAGCAGGACATGCTGGGAGGAAGCGGTCTGCATATATATGAGTGTCGTGCATGCAACCTGGGGTTCTGCGCGGTGTGCTTCCATCCGTATCACCAGAGAATGGGACTGAACTAAACCATTGTGGGTTTATTTCTGTGTGTACATATCATTCACCAACTGATTTTTATAAATCAGCAACACTTTGAGTGGATTTGTGATTTCCTGTGATTTTTGGCTCACGTAAGTGTAGCCTATGCGATGATAAACTTTGTCTGTCTGTGCGTGCGTGCGTGCGTGCGTGTGTGTGTGTGTGATAGAAACTTTAACATTTCCGAGTCTATGGATTACGTCAGTCTCGGTCAAAAGTGTTTGACGTGTGTGATAGAAACTATTTGAAGACGTCATATTATGACGTAAGAGGGTTAGACGTCACGCAAAGGAATTACTGAACGTCTCGGTCATTGTTATTGTGAGCGGGCCGAGACTACTTGGCAGATCCAGGGTCTCGCTTTCTTGCACAGTTTCACCTATGCTTACTGTGTGTGTGTGTGTGTGTGTGTGTGTGTGTGTGTGTGTGTGTGTGTGTATGTGTGACGGAGTGATTGAGTTTGTGTTACTGTTTGTCGATTTCTTACGTGAGCCTTGAAGGCTTCGCCTCTTGTTTTTATATTTGTGGAACAATATTTTGGGAGTTCGCTGTGTGCACTGTGCATGGATTCTATTTTGGATTACCCTCACCATAATAAAGGTAAGAAAACATAATTATTTTAATTGGATTGCTTATCCTTTTCTCTTTTCAACAGTATATTTTGTTTGTTTGTTTGTTAGCTTAACGCCCAGACGACCACGAAGGGCCATATCAGGGCGGTTCAACAGTATATAACTTTACTATGTTAGCATGAAAATCAAAGTTAGGAGGTGCCAATTACTAACCCTACCATGGAATAATCCGGAAGTCTGGAATAAGTGCAGTACTAAGAGTGCACACAAATCAAAAGTGCAGTACTAACAAGGTTAAAAGTACGCTGCCAGAAAAAAATGCCCTTGGGGCTGACATGGAAGACCCGCCCAACGCATTGGACACCTCCGACCTGGGCGAAGAGGGGCCGACGGAAACAGATCCGGGGGCTCCGGTGGACCGGAACGACACCCTTGACAAAATCCCGGCGATGATCAAGGACAGTTTGATATCAGAAGAATCTGCGCAAACCTACCTCATTGGCCTGACGCTTTTTCTCTTTCAAGCGGCCACCAGGATGCCAGACAGGCTTTCTTTGTGGATGGCGAGAGCGACGAGGAACATCTTCGCGCAACAGTTCCAAGTTACGGGGGCTCTGGCGATGGTGGTGGAATCTGGGATACTCAAGAGAATCAGTGAGATTTGTTTGTTTGTTTATTTGTTGCTTAACGTCCAGCCGACTACGCAGAGCCATATCAGGACGAGGAAGGGGGGGATGAAGGGGGCCACTTGTCAAGCGATTCCTGTTTACAAATGCACTAACCCATTACTTGTGTCCCAGCAGGCTTTAGTAAAACTAAATTAATACCTACCGGAAGATTACCAGTTTCCAGTATGTTAAAATAGGCTTAACCTATCTACTGCTGGACTTACATCAGAACACTAACAGATTAAACTATACATGAATCGCGAGACAAGCGGCAAGAGAAGAGATTTTTGGAAAAAATACAGGTGAATGAGCAAGAAGGCAGAAAAAAGAAAAGAATTCATGAAGAAAAAGAGAGCATGACAGGAAAGAGGAACCAAAAATCTACCTAACAGCAAACTAGAAAGCTCCTGCGGTTCCAAAAACAGGAGGGGCCTTTAATTTCATAACCGCAGTGCCCCACTGCGGGAAAGGGCACTGCGGGAAATCAGTGAGATCCTTACCCCGGGACAGAGGAGTTTAACAACCGCGGTTCTCGTTGGAAAGACCCTGGAAACCACAGGAGGGCTGGCTGCGCAAATCGGGAACATGACCATCACCATGAGGCTGTCATTCGCCGGCATGCCTATGATGACGATGCTTGCATCAATCGTAGACCAAATGAACGTACTTCCCAAGGATCTGCTTCTGGATATTATCCACAAAAAGACACAGGCTTCCATAGAGGCGATCCTGGACTACTTCGAGTCCGAAAGAAGCCAGTCTTCGGCCATCTCAGCCCTTGCCCCCTTCGCAAGGCTGCTTGACAACGCTTTCTACTTGTCCCTGTTGACAAAGAGAAATGCGTTTATGATTACAATACAATACTTTCTGGGTCATAAGGCGCGACTTTTTTCCTCGAGTTTGACCCCTGCGTCTTGTATAACGAAGCGCCTAATCCGTGTATGAAATACGAAAAAAATCAAAGAGACCGCCTGAGTACCAGTCAAACAACTTGTGATAATGCATGTTTCAGCTACTAGGTACTACCCTGGCCAAGTTTCCTCTCAAGACATCAAAGAGACCGCCCCATAGGTTAAACTCGGTCACTGACCCCGGTGCAGGAAGTGTTTCCTCTCTCAGATCTATGACAGGGGAACCACTTCTCATAGCAAAAACTGGGTCATTGACCCCTGGGAAGAAGGTCAGTGTCTAAACAAGGCAACCCAGCTATCACAATGGACCTGCCTTTGATCTCCCCGCACACACAGAGAAGTTGACTAAATACTTCCACCTCGCCGACTGAGATGGCCGAAGACTGGCTTCTTTCGGACTCGAAGTAGTCCAGGATCGCCTCTATGGAAGCCTGTGTCTTTTTGTGGATAATATCCAGAAGCAGATCCTTGGGAACAAGGGTTGTGACCAAGCTGGTGGAGAGTTTGTACAAAAGAGAGCTACTACATGCTAGATTTCAACGTCTACACCGGGAAGGATGCAGGTGCAGACAACACAGTGCCCCTGGGAACAAGGGTTGTGACCAAGCTGGTGGAGAGTTTGTACAAAAGGCGACACCATGTGTACATGGACAACTATTTCACATCTGTGGGTCTCTTTGAACACCTTCAGCGGAAGAAAACGTACGCAACGGGGACAGTGCGCAAAGACCGCCGTGGGCTTCCTGTAGGCATCAAAACACTGGCTTTCAAAAATTCTGGGCAAATGAAAAAGTGGCAGAAGGGGGGGAGGCTCATGGCTGTGGGTTGGCAAGAGAAGAAGAGGCAAGTCAATGTGCTGACTTCAGGCAGCAAGACAGGCAACATGCAGCTCCGCAGACCCGGCAAACGAGGACAACCAGAACAAGTGTACCCGAAGCCAGTCACTATTCAGGATTACACTGAGAACTTCAATGCAGTTGACAAAAATGATCAACTGAGGAGCTACTATGGCAATGCAGCCAGGGCGAAAAAATGGTGGAAGTATGTGTTCTGGTTCCTCTTGGATGTGACGATGATCAACGCCTACATTCTGCAGAAGTCGCGACCTGCTGGTCTGATTGGTCCCGTCCGTCGCCCCATGGACCATAAGACGTTCCACGTGATGGTAGCCAGAGGACTGACAGCAGGCTTCTCAAGCCGGAAGAGGAGGCCGACTGTAGAACCACCTCAAATGGCAAACATCAGAAGCCCCACTCGACATGTGCCCACCAAGATCAACACAGCAAGGGGCATTCGGAACTGTGTACTGTGTGACAGGGAGGGAAGACGCACGGCGGCAGGCAACAAGGTACAGTTCCTTTGAGTGTGTGCCATGTGGTGTTGCTCTCTGCAAGAATGCAGGGTGCTTTGCATCCTTTCATGGCTACCAGCAGTGAACATTGTTGTGGCACTTGTAAATACTGTAAATATTCACGTACGTGTGACCTTACGTGTGACCTTACCTGTAAACTTACATGTGAACAGTGAACTTACCTGTGAACAGTGAAGCATGTACAGACCTGTTTACCCTAAACCTGAGGCAAGAGTACTTTTTCAAAAAGTTGTGTATTTTTCAAAAAGTTGGTGTACTTTGCAAGCAAAGCCATATGGGCTAGGGAAAACGTACGCGTGGGTGCAAACGTGTTTGTGTAAGAATAGCATCTCTTGTAAACATCTTCAGAATTTAACTCCTTCCGATACAACAGAGATAAAACAATTTTATTTACCTGTCAGTTTATAACATTATAACCAGTGTCTTCCAAGCAGATTGATAATGAAAAGATGAAGTTCGTGAAATAAGTTATAACATCTGCTGTTGACAGTGGCAAGTTCATTTTTACAATCATCTCAGAAAACATTGCTTCAGCACGGACTACAGCCTTTTCTTCTGGCAGGATTTGCTTTGCGGGAATGAACTTCATAATTCCTTGGCAGCTTTCAGCGGATTTCTTTGCAGCAACCTTGTCCATGTGAGTTTTCGAACTACAGTGTCGTTCGATGTCATATTTCTCAGCATGGGCAACGGAGAAATCTGATTTACAATACTTGCAGTGTGCATGACTTTTTCCCATAGTATAGTAGTAGACTCCACAATTCCTGGCTCTTTCTTATATTTCTCCAAGAAAATCTGGTGCTTCTGCTGTTTAGACTTGGTACAGTCATCCGAAACTGGCACATTTTACCGTCTTGTCTGTCCCGATTTCTGCCCTGGATGACCACGCCGTGGTTGAGGGGCGGTCAAGTACTTGTATTACTACTACTCCTTGCTCTCCCGCCGTTTCGGCGACTGGGCAAGCATCTCTTGTGTCTACTTTGTTAAGTTCACTTATTCCAGAGCTTCGCAATTTGGTTCGTGGGGAATTGAAGCGCTCTATGCCGCCTGCAAGTGTTGTACTTCCGCCGGCAGTGGGCGATGCACGCTCGTTGGCATCTTTGTCAGTTCCGGCCGTTCCGACTTTCCGGGATGTCCGTCCTTCCGCTTCTTCTTCTGCTTCCTCTGGAGGCATGCAAGGTATTTTTTGTAGTAGTTTTGCCTTGGTATTCTAACATATTTTGCCTTGGTTTTCATGATAGCTTTAGTGATTTTTTCTTGATTTGCTGCCATCTTGTTTCGGCCGCCATTTTGTTCCGGTTCCTTCTAGTTTTGGCATCCATCTTTGATGTTTATGCTTTTAGGACAGTGTTTGGTTTAGTTTGAAGTTTCAAATTCTAAGTTTAGTTTTTTCTTTTATCAGTTTCTACCGTTCCGCGCTCTGCGCTCTACCGCTCTGTGCCCTACCGTTCCGCGCTCCCACTCCGCCCAAGCCAGTGATGTCTACTCTACGCCCTAGCATCATTCCAATTTTCAAACTTAGATTAGCTTTTTCCGCCACACTCCTATACAAAACCATTGACTCTCCATAGGCTTGCTTAGCCCTTTATATAATAATTTTGATGAACTGCTCGCTATGACTGTATGATCAGATCTACAATATAAACTTTGATTAACTTTTCAATCCTAGTGTTCGTTTTGCTTTGTGAGTGCGTCGGTTCTTTGCAGCATCCAAATAACATCCTCCATTAAATCACATAAGTCATCTCAGGATCTTTCAGTAACTCAAGGGCAAGCACATGTAGATTTATTTGTTTACGTATGCTTTATGGATGGTCATTGCCATGGTATTTGTATCATCATGATGAAAAAATTGATACTGTGTGCACACAGACTATCCGAGACATTATACGTACTCCAAGTATGAAATCAGAATAATAATCGATCTCTCCGTGGAGTGTGTACTGTGCAGTGTCTGCTTAATGCATATGAAAAAGTGAACTGTACATATAGTAATCGCATTCACTAATTTTCTTGTGAGTGAAATTTAAAAGCGGATCTTCAGTTGATTTTTTCGGGTTTTATTCTGTTTACATTCAAAAAGGTTACGTGCGAAAATAAGTTTAACACATATTTCATCAGTAATATCCCTGGTGTCAAAACATGTTGCAATTTGTGTTTCTGGATGCTGTGCATCGGTGGGCCAAACCGCAGAAAGATGTCAATTATCTTCAGTCTGAAAACGAATCATGTCGTGATTGGAAGTGCAGAGGTGAATATTCGGGTCTGTCCCAATCCTCATGGAGCTTGCAAGATGGAGGAAAGAGAGCTTCGGAACAAAGGTAAGATAGTATATTTCACTTATCGATCATAACTTTCACTACTATAGCTCCGCCCAACAAAGCCAAAAAGCAGTACAGCAGTACCGGCGATGTGTGGACCCTCCCATAAGAGGACACATCCCTTAAAAGGACACCTTCTCTTGTCCCTTTTTATATTATCTCTACCAAAGTATACCTGTCATGAAAGGACACCTGCAATGTAGGGACACTTTTGCAGGTCCCAAGGGTGTCCTTTCATCGCAGGTACCACTGTATGTCCAAAATTTGAAATGTTCGTTTTATTGTAGCATCATTGTAAGTACCTGGCCTACAACCCAAGAGCTGTTGCCTCCATCGCCAAAAAAAAAATCTTTTTTTTATTTTTTTACATTTAGTCAAGTTTTGAAAAATTCGGCGGAAATTTGCCTTTCGGCGGACAATTCACGGACTACAGTCAACTGAATGTTTAGTTATTGCGATATTAATTTGACTTTTTGTGGGATGTGTGGGTTGTTAACAACCAACGAATCACATTTTTCCTGTTGTATCGGCCCCCTCCCAACAAAAAGAACAAACTCTCGGATTCCTTGTTCTTTGCTGAACTTCCTGCCTTTCTGGAACATTGTGCTGATGTCGATTGTTTTCTTCTGACCGGTGATTCTAACATTCATTATGAAGATGCAAGTGACACTCTAACCCAACAACTCTGTGATCTAGCTTCCATGTTTAGTCTTGTTCAGACTGTCGATTTCCCGACACACAACTCTGGTCATACTATTGATTTGATATTTCATATGGTTTCTGATAACCTTGTTCATTCCACTCATGCTTGTAATGATCTGAAGTCCGACCACACGTCTATTCTGTGCCACCTAGCGGCCAAGAAGCCACCTACAATGGTAAAAATAGAATCAATGCGATCCATTAACAGCACCAATATGAACGAGTTCGCTGTTGATGTTGCCGATGGTTTGACCCCCACTATGTCACTTCCGAACCTGAATCAACATCTTGGTAAGGTTCTGGACAAACATGCCCCTGTGCGTCAGCGTGAGGTGCGCCAGCGTAAGCCTACGCCGTGGTACAGCTCGGTCGCTGATCAGCTCAAGGAGCTGAAGCGTGAGCGTCGAAGGGCAGAACTTCGCTGGCGCTCCTCACCACTGACAATCAACATGCAGATGTATGATGCCGTGAAACAGAAGGTCACCGACCTTGTGCATAATGCTAAAACGTCATTTTATTCTGCTATGGTTTCTTCCAGTGCCACATGCAAACAGCTCTTCAACAATATGACCACACTGTTAGGCACGCGTAAAAAAGCCTCCTTGCCTACTGTCTTTGACGTTCAACAACTTCCGGCCCTTTTTAGTGACTACTTCAAGAACAAAATCCTTTCGATACGTGACAGCTTTTCGCATGTTGCAAACACACAAAGCGCATTTCCTACCGATCCGTTTCAAGGCACTCTCTTTTTAGCTTTCACCACTGTGTCTGAAGACGATGTCAAGAAGTTAATTCTAAAAACCGCCCCCAAGACGTGCAAACTTGACCCGATTCCAACCAAACTACTTATTCAAAACATCGACATCCTCCTCCCTACCATCACTAACATAGTGAACGAATCACTCTCTTCTGGCGTTGTCCCCACGGAATTCAAAACCGCTTTAGTAAAGCCACTGCTGAAGAAAGCTTCTCTCAATTCCAACGAGTTGAAAAACTATAGACCCGTCTCAAACCTTCCTTTTCTATCGAAAATTCTTGAAAAACTTGTTCTCCGACAGCTTGCCTCACATCTCTCATCCCACAACCTTCTTAGTGCCCACCAGTCAGCCTATCGACCACGGCACAGCACGGAAACGGCTCTTCTTCGTATTTTGAATGACCTTCTGACCGCTCTAGACCAGGACAAAACATCCGTCCTCTTGCTTTTAGATCTGTCTGCGGCTTTTGATACGATAGACCATGACATTCTTTTTTATCATCTAGAGCACTACTTTGGCATTAGCGAGATGGCTCTCTCTTGGATTCAAAATTATCTCTCAGACAGGAAACAGTTTGTTCTGATCGATGGCCAACAATCTGCTGAAACCTCTCTTGTGTTTGGTGTTCCTCAAGGTTCTGTGTTAGGCCCGGTGCTGTTCATTATGTACACAGCACCGCTGACAACTCTCATAGAGAATCATTGTGTGCTACACGAAATCTTCGCAGATGATACGCAGATCAATCATTCCGCATCACATGACAAGTACCCAGATTTGGTTCTGTCGCTACAGGAGTGTGTGAGAGATGTCGGGGCATGGATGGAAGAGAACAAACTCAAACTAAATGACGACAAAACTGAAGCCATGCGTTTTTCATACTCCACCCCTACCCATGCTAAGTCTATTTCAGAACTCCCACAGGCCATCTCTTTGAACAATATTGACATCAAGTTCTCGGATACATCCCGTGATCTCGGAGTCTTTTTTGACAAAGATCTTAGCATGAAACAGCATGTAGTCCAAACATGTAAAGCAGCAATCGGAGATCCGGCGTATAGGTTCCATTCGACAGTACCTTACCGAAGACGCAACCAAAAGACTAGTCTGTTCCGGCATACTCTCTAGATTAGACTACTGTAATTCACTGCTCGCTGAATGTCCCAAATCTGTCACCAAGCCCCTGCAACTAGTCCAGAACGCTGCCGCTAGACTCGTGTTTCGAACACCTATGAAACAAAGCGTCACGCCTCTACTCAAACAGCTACATTGGCTTCCAGTCGAACAAAGAATTAAATACAAGATCTGCTGCATATTCTATCAAATTGCCGCGGGCACGGCTCCACAGTACCTGTCCGATCTCGTGCAGAAAAACAATCCTGAAAGGGTTGTCCACTCTGCCTCCCAAAATAAATTTGTCAAAGCTCCTAAGTATCAGAGGGACGATCATGGTGGCCGCTGTCTTTCAGTCGCAGCTGATCATATCTGGAACAAACTCCCTTTGTTTCTACGTCTCAGTCCATCTCTGCCTTCTTTCAAAGCAAATCTCAAGACTCACCTCTTCAGAGAAGCATTCTAGAAGGTTAATGTTGATGATGTAGTTGTCGCGACCCTGTGAATGTGCACTTTCGGATGAACAATGTTTACTGTGTGTGTGTGTGTGTGTGTGTGTGTGTGTGTGTGTGTGTGTGTGTGTGTGTGTGTGTGTGTGTGCGTGTGTGTGGGCATGTGTGGGTGTGTGTGTGTGTGTATGTGTGCATTATAATTGTTGTGTATACTGAGAGTTCGTTCCTGTAAGAGCCTCTGGATTTTTGTAACATTTATGTTTTGTTTTCGGTTTTGTTGTAAAGTGTTTATGATTGTGTTCTATTCCGTCAATGGCGTCATTCGGGTAATGATGTTGTTATTGCTTTTGTAAAGCGCTTTGTGTGTTCGAAAGCGCTATAGAAAATCACCATTATTATTATTATTATTATTATTCTTCCCTACTCATGCTCAGACTTGTGTTGTTCTTGTCATTGTGTTGGAAGTTAAGATGAGTTCCTTTCTCATTCATTTGTCAGCAGGGACTGAGGATGACAAAGACCTGGCTCGATGAATGTAGCAGAAAAGCAGTGCTATCCAAGTCCAGCTGTGATCGGTGGAGAAACTACATATCATCAACAGCAACAGGATCACCGAACAGAAAGAACTGTTTCCCAGTATTATAAATGTATATATATAAATGTCCACTCAGTATTGGTTGTATTGAGCATTATTGGAGAAGAGGGCTTCAGAGTTCTTTGAGCTCTATGAATCTGCTTTTATTCAACAAAAGATGAGGCGGATAACCAGAGAGGATTCTTCTCGACCAATATCGGAAAGGAATAAAAACCGAAAAAAGTCTTGTGGGTAAGGACATTTATGGAAAATCGGAATTCCTCCGCTGTAACCTCATGAATATTAATGATTAGCACATGGACCAATCGCTGGGCAATGCCCGAGATTGTTCCAGCCAGCTTAGCGTGGATGCTTTCCCCTTGACCGCGTTCGGTCACTTTCTTCTTTGTCTACCTACAGACAACACCATTTTTGCTCTGTCTCTACTTTTGACTTATTCTTGGTCTTTTCTCTAACTTCTCTTCTATCTTCTAGACTACTTGATCCCGTGTCTTCGCTTCAGCGAACATTAAGGTACTGTGATTCATTCTATTTTTTCTTCGTTGTTGATCTTATTTTGCCGTGATGCCAGGAAAGCACGCCGTGATCGTTGGCCATTCTATTGGCGGGCGGCTACGGACGGCGGTTTACTGTCGAACAGACGCTCGGTTGTCCTCCGATTTCAAACTTGCGGGAAAGGTCGATTCAGTAAAGTTTTTGTGTCACGGGGGAAAGACTTTGGACACTTTAGAACCACAACGGAAAGTTTGACCGCTCGACTTCAAATTGGCAACTTGGTTCGAAATTCCTTTCTGATGGAATACATCTTTCTCCCCACGGTTTGCACCAGTTTTATAAATCAGTTCGTGGTGCCTTGTTGGCTTGTGCTAATAAGCCCCCGCGGGTGTGAGTTCTGCCATGCAGCGCTGTCGCGGAACGCGATTCAGAAAATAAGTTTGTGTATTGCAGTGGTTTGCAGTGTTTAGTCATGTTTAGTCAATAATATTTATCCGATTTAACCGAGACCGGAAGGAGACGGCGCATGAAGGTACCGAGACCAGAAGGAGACGGCGCGTGAGGGTCTTCTTTAGTGACGTGTGAAAAGTCTCTCGCGTCACGTATAGCGCAGCCAATTATCAGGAGGCAGGTCAACGGCGATCTGGCATTCTGCGTTGAGACACGAGGACAGGCGCACGGGCAGGCAGACGAACGTCTTAATTCGCTGGTCAAGAAACAGCATGCGACGCGTGTCACATTAATAGCAGAATAACTTACGTCGAAGGACGTTCCGGGTTCCGGGTTCTGGGTGAAGATGTCCAAGGACGTCGAGGCAGAGTATATTTACCGAACACTTCAAAGAACATGAACTGGATGGGGAAAACCAACGAGTCACGAGCAAGCATGGTTTCAACTGGGATAGACCTTTTCGTCATCTTCAGACCGTCAGGCGAACCAGTTCTTCAGAACTAATTTAAGTAACACTAAGGAAAAAACAGACGTGCTTGTTCTGTGTCTCTCGAACTCGTGTGATATGAATCGTGCGCGATGAACTAACTTTCCTAACTTTTCGAATCTTTTCTTTTTTGATACACCATTCATCCATCGGAAAGACTTTCTTTTTTTGTAAAAACATGCAAAGTCTATCTGGTTTCTAAAGACAACAAAGAAGGAGAAAAATAAACCGAAATTTATACTTCGTAGAATCCACCTATAAAGAATTGCGTTTGTTGTTGAGTTTTTTTAGCAATAAAACTCAAGTGTGGGAGTTTGAAAGTACTTCTACTTTTCTAAATCTTTCTTCCCCACATTCCGCTACAGCGCCCTACATTTTTTTTTTAAATTCAAACATGTTCGGCTGTTTCCGGTATGACGTCATGATTGGCTCCCTCCGAGGGTACTGTTGCTTCTTTTAGTTGTTGTTCCATCAGGCTATCTATAATTTAATTGTTATTTCGAATCCGTGCACATGTTGATTGCCAAGCACTAGCTCTATGTTCTATGCCACCTTGCTTTTTCTGTGATTGCCAAGCACTGGCTCTATGCCACCGTGCACTTTATGTTGATTGCCAAGCACTGGCTCTATGCCACCGTGCACTTTATGTTGATTGCCAAGCACTGGCTCTATGGCACCGTGCACTTTTTGATTGCCAAGCACTGGCCTTACGCCCCTGTGCATTTTATGTGGAAGCCAAGCACTGGCCTTATGCCCCTGTGCATTTTATGTGGAAGCCAAGTACTGGCCTTACGCCTTAACTCTCACTTGTCCTTCAGCCTAATTGGGCTGACTGGGCCACTACAATGTGAGTGAGGATGTGCCTCCTTCAACAATAGATCCATATTCTTCCTTCCCCTGCCATGTCTTAGGGCCAATGTATTTACACCCTCCAAACAGAACACTAGTTCCGCTGCCCGTTTATATTCCTGGTTTGCAGCATGCCTCCTAAGCGCAGAGCTGCCGCTGGTGTAGCCTCGGCCACGGCCAAACTTATGAGAACAACCCGGGGACCCATCAGGGCTCCAGCACCACCCGGCAATGACGCCCCTCTGGGAGCCGGGCAACAACCAGCTGCACCCCAAGCAGCAGCTCCTGATCCGGCACTGGTCCAAGCCGTCACACAGGCCGTTCTCCAGGCGTTGGCGGCCCAGGCACCTGCCGCTGAGCTCTCCGAGGACCCTGTGATTAACGTGATCGACGACGCCGTCGCCGACATGACAGGTACCTACCCGACCGTACCCCCCGGTCAGTCCCACTTTATATCATCTTCCAGCCACTCAGTATTGGTTGTATTGAGCATTATTGGAGAAGAGGGCTTCAGAGTTCTTTGAGCTCTATGAATCTGCTTTTATTCAACAGAAGATGAGGCGGATAACCAGAGAGGATTCTTCTCGACCAATATCGGAAAGGAATAAAAACCGAAAAAAGTCTTGTGGGTAACAAGGACATTTATGGGAAATCGGAATTCCTCTGCTGTAACCTCATGAATATTAATGAGTAGCACATGGACCAATCGCTGGGCAATGCCCGAGATTGTTCCAGCCAGCAGAGCGTGGATGCTTTCCGCATTCGGTCACTTTCTTCTTTGTCTACCTACAGACACCATTTTTGCTCTGTCTCTACTTTTGACTTATGCGATTTAGTAGAATTCCCCTGTTGTTATATCGACTACAGTCAACTGAATGTTTAGTCATTGCGATATTAATTTGACTTTTTGTGGTAAGTGTGGGTTCTGACAGATCATTGTGTGTACATATGCGAGTGTGTAACTGTCTATGTTGATTCTTCCCTACTCATGCTCAGACTTGTGTTGTTCTTGTCATTGTGTTGGAAGTTAAGATGAGTTCCTTTCTCATTCATTTGTCAGCAGGGACTGAGGATGACAAAGACCTGGCTCGATGAATGTAGCAGAAAAGCAGTGCTATCCAAGTCCAGCTGTGATCGGTGGGGAAACTACATACAGTGGTACTCCCGACGAACGACCCCCCCATCAGAGACCCTCTCCCTTCTCAGACCTCATTCTTGCTGACGGATTAGTTTTGCTATATAAATCACCCCCCATGGCCGACTCCCCCCAGAACCCGATTTGCGACCGACTAGTTGTTACAATTTGCGACCTTGTAACGACATTTTCAAATCAAAACCTAACAAAAAATCGTTACGTTTTGCTTGAATCTCTGAAAAAAGATCGCAAAAATCCCTCGGCCGGAAATATAACAGACGACGCGTTTAGGTCTCGATTGCGCATGTCCGGCGTTAACAATTTTACGATCCCAACATGCCCTTTTCTTTGTCCACTTCCTTTCGAAAAATCAACAAACACGCGCGAGCATCAACGATCTTCTTCTTCGACCATGGCTTCGAACTCTCCTTCAACTTCAAACGCTCAATCGCGCAGAAAGAAGAGGAAAATTTTGACTCTGGAACAGAGGATGGAAGTGGTGAAACGGAGCCGTAAGGGCGAAACGGCAATTTCGATCGCGCGGTCGTTTGAGGTAGAAAAAACTCAGATTCAATCGATCGTCAGCGACCAAGAAAACGTGGTCAATCGATGGGAGACCGGCGAAAATTGTGACCGCAAATACTCCAAGGCAAGGAAATGTATTTATGGTGACCTCAACGAACGCGCTTGGAGTTGGTTTTGTGATGATGGCTGATGTCTTGCTCAATTTTGACAGTCAAATTAAGAAAGACCACTTGATGAGAAAGTCTCAAGCTTCTCAGACTTCCATGAAATCTTTCTTCAAACCCGTGTAAAATGTGACAGGTGTATAGTCCTCTTCCAAATACTGACACCCATATGAACATAAACTCTTTTGACTCCCAAATATTTTTTTAAATACCTGTAGAGGATACAATTAAAGTAAACAAAAATAGAAAAAATACATACCTCTTGCTTTTTATTGAATTAGATTATCAAATTAATTCACCAAACCACAACTGTAATTATGCCACAACTTCGACGGACCCTGAAGGTATTTCTCTCTTTCTCTCTGTCACTGATTTTTTCTCTCTCGCTGTCTTTTTCTGACCTGACCTCACCCCCCATGTAAGACCCCCCCCTTTTAAGACCTAAATTTGTCAGATTTTGGGAGGTCTTACATGGGGAGTACCACTGTATCACTTCTGAATGAAATATATAAAATTGGGTCTTCGTGGATTGCAAATAGAATCAAGACTGTTTGTTTGTTTGTTTGTTTGCTTAACGCCCAGCCGACCACGAAGGGCCATATCAGGGCGGTGCTGCTTTGACATTTAACGTGCGCCACACACAAGACAGAAGTCGCAGCACAGGCTTCATGTCTCACCCAGTCACATTATTCTGACACCGGACCAACCAGTCCTAGCACTAACCCCATAATGCCAGACGCCAGGCGGAGCAGCCACAAAATAAAGACCTGGAATTAAACTGGATTTGTTTTAAGTTGATGCTGTTTAAAAGGGTCACGGTGATACTGTTACATGCAAACCAAATACATTTTCTTCAAATACTACTCAGTAAAAATCCCATTTGAAAATTCTTTTGGTAGGAAGTATCAAGATAACTAAATGCTCCAATTTAAATAAAAAAGATTGTTTTATGACAACATTATATTTGTCATGCTCATGTCACAGAGACTGGACACTATTCTGTACTCTTGACCATATGTCATTGTCAGCCCATAGTGAAGAAAACCATCCCGGCAGCGCAAGTGGAAGGAAAGGCAAGATGTCAAGAACTGTACAAGTTTCTCCGCAGTTACTGAGCTACCCCTCACTGCAGCACCAGTACCACAGAAGCTCTACTTCGACAGAAGTTGAAAACGCAACTTCCCCAACTGCAAGGCAATGCAACTCACCATTGGACGACACCATCCGTCAACACGATGGCATCATGAAGGCAAAGATGAAGCCTTTGAAGGTCTACGTGTTTTCAGTTCCCCATCCCACTGTTCTAGTCAATTGGGCCTTTTACAGCAGACCGCGCGCTAAGTCATTTCGAGTTACTCCCCTTGGGTACGGGCAACCTCGCTGTCGAAGCCACGCTGCAAACGGAGGAGTTAGATAGGTACTACGACTGCGTTCAGTTGAGCAAGTTTTTGAAAGACAGGGGCATTACTGTTACTGGATACAGACGAGATGGTCTGCTGCAACTTGTGAAAACTGCACAGCAGTTGGAACTACCGATCGATCCGGATTTTACAAGAAAGGACGTGCAAGAAAAACTTTCCGAAAAACTTCGACAGATCGGATTTCCACCACGCGATCCTTTTACATCCGAAGGAAAAAGTGACCTATCAAACGCACCCAGGATCGGTGTTCTTGACATCCTGAACTATCTGATTGAGAAAAAGAACGATTTCGACCAGAAGAAGGCGAAAGCTTACAAATCCTTTGAAGATTAGGCCTATCGCCTTTTTTTCGATGGCCATATGCTCAACTTGAAATGTGCAGAAGTGGAAAAGTTTTTCGTCTACACCGCGGAAGTAAAACCGACACAAAGGCAGACAACCTACCTGCACACTCCCTCATATAAACTGTGGATAATCGTCAGCGAAGATGGGGACATTCTGCTGGGATTTTGCCAGTGTCGGGGGGGGGGGGGGGGGGCGGGGGCGCGGAAAGTACTTACATTTCCCAACTTAGGCATGTTATTGTTAGTATTGTTACTCCTCACTGAAACCAAATAAAGCAGGCTGTTCACCCTCAATAATGCTTTTACTGTATTAGTACTGTCACAGTATGTTTGCATGCATACATGCAAATATTAGTAAGCTTCCATGAAATATTGAATATATCCATTTCACAGCACTAGGATGGGATGTCTGGCACTTTGAATCACTAACAGTAGCACTGCCTCTTCCATACCCATCACCTTTTTGAAAAGTCAGTATACTATGGACCAGTGGCAGTGAATGGTTAATGATCACATGTACATGGGTTGCTCTGATTTCATTCATGATCAGGTACATTTGTTTTTTTAACCACACAAACACTTAGACAACAATTATCAGAGTATGAGTTTTTCCGCGTTTTGATTTTCATTTAAATCCAAGTCACAGCTTCTGTTTTAAGATGAGTGATGTAGTTTGAAGTGTTGGTATTAAATGTTCACTGACAATCATTCTGTGCTGGTATTCCCATTTTCACCTGCAGGGTTATGAAATATATGGGGAGAAACTTGGTCAGTAAAATCATCTTCAAGCGTGAACTGAAAATTGTCTCTGTTTAAAATTACAATGTATTTCGTGAACACACCTGGAGAATGACCCTTGCGTGATTTAAAACTGCCTGCAGTGAATACTGTTGTGATACTATCATAGATGTGTATTGACTGGATCGCCAACTTCGCCGCGCCGCGCTCTTTGGCTCAGTATTGAACTTGCGTCAAGGCCGATGCGCGTAGATTCTAAGAATGTTTACTTCCGGTTAGATTCTTCGACAGCATGGACACAGCATTCGTAGAGGTGATTGCCGTTGCAGAGGTGAGTAAAACTGACCATCGAAAGGAAAATAAGATTCATATTGGTAATACTAATAACATACTTGAACAAGCATGTATCTACCAAAACTGTATGGGAGCACAGGGTTGGAAAGGCGTGGTGAAGCGATCGAATCGAATCGTCCGTCTCAGTGCACTGATCAGTCACCACGATTGACCGTCACTGTCTGTATTTTGTATGTAAGCAGAGCTTCCAAACTAGTTAAATTTGTTTGTTTGTTTATTTGTTGCTTAACGTCCAGCCGACTACGCAGAGCCATATCAGGACGAGGAAGGGGGGGATGAAGGGGGCCACTTGTCAAGCGATTCCTGTTTACAAATGCACTAACCCATTACTTGTGTCCCAGCAGGCTTTAGTAAAACTAAATTAATACCTACTGGAAGATTACCAGTTTCCAGTATGTTAAAATAGGCTTAACCTATCTACTGCTGGACTTACATCAGAACACTAACAGATTAAACTATACATGAATCGCGAGACAAGCGGCAAGAGAAGAGATTTTTGGAAAAAATACAGGTGAATGAGCAAGAAGGCAGAAAAAGGAAAAGAATTCATGAAGAAAAAGAGAGCATGACAGGAAAGAGGAACCAAAAATCTACCTAACAGCAAACTAGAAAGCTCCTGCGGTTCCAAAAACAGGAGGGGCCTTTAATTTCATAACCGCAGTGCCCCACTGCGGGAAACTAGTTAAATCCTGATGTAGTTTACACACAAAAAAAAACATCAGTCATTCCTGTCCCATTGTTCTTGTAGTTGTGATATATTCTAGTGAAACTGAAAGTAAGTGTTAAAAGCAGAAAAGTCGGACTGAATCAGGTAATTGGGTTGGGAAAGTTTTGCTAAGAAATCCTGTTATTTCCCTGGGTTAATAAGCATCTCTTTGTCCAACTATTTACACAATCTATTTCACTAGTTTGTGGTTTCAATTGAATTTCTAGACTACAAGAACTTGCAGTTGCAGATACATTCATTCATCATCGATTGCATTTCATTTTAATTGTCACAGCACAAAACACTGAATGACAAATGTATACTGATTGACAAGCATGGCAAAAGCCTTCTCGTTTTACAGTATAGGTACTGATAGTTACATGCAAGTTTGAATATCACTTTGAACACTGCCGCATTCAGTTCTTCTCATCATTGAATAATTTTGTTTCAGGAAGCAAGCACCACTTTTGTTGTTGATGAAAACCCAATACAGTCAGAAGTGTGTCAAGCTCAAAGTACTATTTCACAAAAGGTGAGAATTTATTTGTTACATTTGCAACATTTATTGTTAAAAATTATTAAACATAAAGGCAGAATTTGTTTGTCTTGTGATTGTGATGCCTACAACTACACCCGCTTGTGATTTCTCAGTCAAGTTACTGCAGATTTGTGTATATTTCAGTCTCATGTGGTATTTGCCATATTTTTGTGTGAACATGTGTATTTTTCAAGACTTAGATTCTGTGATAACATAAAACACCATAACACATTTGACACCAGTGCATCATATATATTTTTGGATAATTCTCATTACGCATGATTTTTTATTGTGTCACTGTGTGAACATTTACATGTGTTTTTAAATGTCAACAGGTGACAGTTCCACTTTTGGAAGAGGTGTACAGTGAGATTGCAGAAAATGAATGCCTGTCAGCTGATCTGCGAAGCCATGTTAAAACCTTGGACTGTAAGTGTTTAGGGAAACACTGTATGAATGAATACAATTTGGTTGGAGTAGTGTTTTTGCTTTTGCTTATAATGTAAAACAATTTCAAATTTAAAGTTCCTGGATGGGGAGGCCTTGGACGTGTTTGGCAATGAGGACATCCAGGTAGTGGCTGATTTCTACTGCAACAGGCAGTCCCACACCTACAAGAAGGATGACAAGACTACAGCAGTCTCCTACTCAGAACCTTTTCTCCAGTGCTCACCGGCAGATGTACTGAGAGAGTGGGAAAGATGCAAACTGATTGTGAAATCCAACAGGTTAACCGGTCTGCCCCTCTCATATCTGTGGGAGTCATTGGCCAAGCTTCAAGAAGAAGGGTCACTGGATTGCCCCAATCTCATCAAACTTGCCACTCTTGTCTTGACCCACCACCCTGTGCACTCATGTGACTGTGAGAGGACTTTCAGTGTCCAAAACTTGACTCTCACTTCCCTCAGAAGCCGTCTGTCGCCTGAAAAATGTGATCAGCTGATGAGGGTGAAGATTGAAGGGGGTGAGCTTGCTGACTTTGACTTTGAGGCTGCAATTGCCAGATGGAGTGAGTGTCGGAGAAAGATTTTCACCAGCAAGAAATAGTGTGTCGGTGTGTATATTTTAAGTCAAACCCTCATTCAATCTCTATGGTCATACGCTCAGACTGACAATAGTGACATGGATTTAACCGAGTCTTCATTTTCTTGAACTTTGGATTAATTGATTTTCTCCTCAAAAACTATTATCTGTTATATAAATGTGTTTCACCTGTGGTTGCTGAATCATCAAAACACCAGTGTTGGATTATATTCACTCATCTATTCACTCTTGACTTGCTCCAGTCCATTTCAGGTACCGTAACACACATGTTGTATACATCTCTCTCCCTCTTTCTCTTGCTATGTGTGTTGTGTGTGTGTGAGTCTTTGTGTGTGTGTGAGTGCGTGCACGTGCATGTGTACAGCAATTTATTTGGCTACATTTGTTTGCGGTGGCTTGACCCATTATCATTCAAATTGACCCATACATTTTCAAGAGAATGGGTCAATTGACCCATAGGCCTGTCATTCTAGATGAATCCCAGTGCATGCATCTCAACATTTTCATTTTTGGACGTCATTTGCAGGGATGCTAAAAAACATTTCATTTGGAAGACATTGCACTTGCAGATGACTTACCTACATATTCAGGACATAGCTTCATGATGTCCTCATGTGTCCAGATTTATGACCAAGGCCAAGCGTCAGGGCAGGCACTGGAGGCAGTGAACTGGCCCACTGCAAAATAAAAGTCATTCGATCCTAGAAGTCCAACACCACGAACAGTCAACACCCTAACCTCCCTGTGGCTATGAGTATGTCTATAAGAACCAACCGTTCACATTTTCAGGGTTTTATCGAAGTCATAAAATCAAGGCAAAAGCTAAACTTGGCCAACAAATTATTGCAACAGATTTTAAACCCAAATTAAAGCATTAATTCCTGTGTCATTTCAAAACTGTATATGCCAGTTAAGGCAGTGCACTCAACCTTCAGGATCACCTTTTGGATTAAATATGTCTTTTACCGGGATCACGTGACCACCGCTGAAGTAAAGGTACCCTCAAAATCGACCAGACAAAAACTGAAGGGCCGAATGAAAAATCGACAAAAAAATCACAATACTAGGCAAAACTTTGCAACTGAGTTTGACATCAATCCTGCCCTGAACAGATTCACTCATTCAGACATGAGAATTGAAAAAAGTAAAAAAGGCTGAACATTTGTAAGTAAGCTAAAAGTCGACGGCACAAAGCGCCTAGCCTTACTTACTAGGGGGTCCGGGGGCATACTCCCACAGTAAATATGTTCTCCAATTCCAAAGAACCCAAATTGTGCAATTTGGTGTCATCTGAGCTCCAAGTTTGCCATTAAATTCAGTTTTTAGAACCATTTTTGCCTCGGCTCCCCCATTTATTTTTTCGGCGGACACTAGCTTTTACGGCGAAACAAAATAAAAAATTTGGCGGAAATTTGCCTTTCGGCAGACAATTCCCATGCCTACAGATTGTTTTATTTTGCTACCTTGCGTATTTCGCGTGCTATGCAGATTGTTTTATTTTGCTACCTTGCGTATTTCGCGTGCTATGCTATTCCTACTGATGCAGGTGTCGATCGCATTCGCCAGTGTCATCCCCCCCCTCCCTCCCTTCCACCTACAGGATATATGGTTACCTGACATAAGCTCACAAGACATAAGCTCACAAGACAAAAGTTCACAAGACAAAAGCTCACACCATTTATGAAAAAAAAGACAAAAGCTCACATTTTTCGTTTGCTAAAATTTGACACAAGCTCACATTTTTCACATCTTAATCTTGTAGAGTTGTTCTCACCTTCCACACCTCAGTTAGTCATTTGAGCAGTTCCTAAGTTACTGGTTTGAGACATACTCACCAGTGATGGGCTACCATTCTGTCAGTATATATATATATATATAAGGATGTCAATCTGATAATCACTCATAAATCATTTACCATGGAGATCATCAAAAGGAACAAGGCAGCCAGAGGTGCCAAGCTTTGCCTGTATCTGAAGAAAAGGAGCTACAACAACTGGATCCGGTGGTAGTGCAATCAGCAGAGAACAGCTGGGTGTAAGAGTGCACTCACAACAGATGACACATACGAGAACCCTAGGTCGTTTGTCAACCACAACCATCCAGCTGACAGGACAGGTGTAGAGGTCACAAAGCTACGCACAGCCATGAAGGCAGTGGCAAAGCAGTTAAGAAGTCGGCCCAACCAAATCCTTACACAGGCTCTCCTTGAAGCCAGTGAGGAAGTCCGTGCCAGCATCGGGAAGATCCAGACCTGCAAGCGGGATCTTGCGCGTCGGCGCTGTGGATGTCTACCCAAAGATCCAGCAACTCTCCCAGAGCTGGTCATCCCTGAAGAGTGGACTACCACCGGTGGAGCAGACCCAAGGCCATTCATGATCCATCATTCCATGATTCTGGCCCTGGGCAGCAGCAGCGTGTTGTAGAGTATGCTGCTGAGGTGCAGCTCCGTCACTTAGGACAGTCTGACACTTGGTTCATTTGTTTGTTTGCTTAACGCCCAGTCCACCACGAAGGGTGATATCGGGGCGGTGCTGCTTTGACATTTAACGTACGCCACACACAAAACAGAAGTCGCAGCACAGGCTTCATGTCTCACCCAGTCACATTATTCTGACACCGGACCAACCAGTCTTAGCACTAACCCCATAATGCCAGACGCCAGGCGGAGCAGCCACTAGATTGCCAATTTTAAAGTCTTAGGTATGACCCGGCCGGGGTTCGAACCCACGACCTCCTGCTGACTAGGCCACCACGTTGTGGTACTTGGTTCATGGATGGTAACTATTCCATGAGTCCAAGCGTCTTTGAGCAGCTCCATAAGCAGGGTTGGGTAGGGGCAGTTAGAACAACAACTCAATAATGAATTGCTGTGTACATATTCTGCGAGTGTGTGCTCACCAACTGAGACCTCGGGTCAATAACTGACTTTCTTACCCGAGGTCAATCACTGAGTTATACCTATGAGACCGCGCGCATCTGTATATGTGTGTGTGTTTGTGTTATGTCTGCCTGTCTGTGCGCTGGTGTATGCACATACATCCATATGCACATCAAATGGGAACAAAAATAGGATAACAGACACAACTTTACGACTGAACTGCCCAACAGCTGCCACCCCTGTGAAAACAATTAGGCCTCCCAAACTCCCAATAAAGACCCCTCCTTTTTACAACCGATTTTTCTTGACATTTTCAAGGTCGTTAGGCCTAAAAAAAAAGAGGTGTGGTTACGGTAACCCGACCTACCCTAATTTTAGGGGCCGATCCTATAACTTTTTATTACATTTGTCAAAAAAAAAAAAAAAAAAAAAAAACCGAGTGCAAAAAACGCAATGAAAGCGAAAGCGCCCGAGTCGCACACTTATTTCCCTGTCAAATAGGTTTAATTTGTACACATTAGAAAAAAAAGTAAAAAAAAAAAAAAAAAGTGATTGCCTACCTACCTACCCTATTTTTTTGGGCTATGTTACCGTAACCACACCTTTTTTTTTTTTTTGCCTTAGTGGGAGGTTTGGGTTTGTTTTTGTTGCGGTTTCTGTAGCAAGTTGGTTTTTTTGGCGGGGTGGAGTTGCTAACCCCACGCCCAACCCTCCTCCTTTATCCGGGCTTGGGACCGGCTGAAAGACCTTTAGGGTGCATCCAGGCGGAGTTATGCTCCACAGGGAGTCTACAGGAATAAGTCAAGTGGGAGGTTTTACTGTACTTTGATGCTGTGTACGTAAGCGGAACCTTCCGTTATGTCCAGCAAGGACAAGTGCAGCCTGGAGCTCCTCTCCCACCACTAGTGTCCGCAACATTCCAGCACGGTTCGGGATACCCATCTGGAATGTGCACCAGGTCACCCTTGAGGGGCGGGATAAGACTAACAACGTGTGAGAGGGCTGGAATACTGCCTTCTTCCAGCTCATCGGGCACCAACAGTCAACACCCGTCCTTCTGGACTGCAGTAGATGGGCTTCGTGGAGACTGTGTACTTAAAGTCAGCACACAGTTACTGCAACACAACAGAGAACTGGCTACCTCAGCGAAAAAGCGACGACGCTACGCAGTACTTCAAAAGCGCCTCCAGAACCTGTGCCAGGACTTATTAGCCGAGCGTAGGTCTTTGGAGTACTTCCTCAGTGCAGTGGGGCACTGCATCCGACTGGAGTGAATTTGTTAATTAAAATGTGATACGTGTAGATTTGTGTTGGTAATGGTAATCTTGAACTTTAGCGTGTTAAATTCATAGCTCAGAATCCAGTGACATTCTTTACTTATTTTTCATACAAGTTCATGTAAGCAAGCCAAAGAACATTTGTCGTGAAATTAATTGACAGATTGAGCTTCAAACTTAAAGCATTATTAATTAATTTGGTTGTTCAATCGACGAAAATGGCGTACGTTGTCAACCATGGGACGTCATTTACACGAAAGAGTTGTCTCCCTTGTCCGATCATACGGATGATACGGATGATTCCTTCTTTGAGTTTGACCCATGTAAACGAAATGCATTCGTACAGTTCTTCTTCTTCTCTCCGTTGGGACCGGGTTTATTTAATGGGGGAGTTCATTCCGTAACTTCAAACGAATCTAAAATGACTTGTTATGATTACAAGTGCAGGTTCTACAAATTTGGAGACTTAAAGGCCGAGGGCCGGGTATAAAAGCAGACTGGCGCGTGCCACGACCAGTTTGTGATTGGGTGCTTTGATGGAACGAGCTCTCGTTTGAACCAAGTTTTTGTAAAGTACGACGGCAGCAGTACAACAACAATCACAAAATTGTGCGAGTGATTACATCTGCATGAACACTACACATGCAGTTCAAAATTTTATCACAAACAACCTTCTAACATGCTTTTTCAGAAAAAAATTCTCACTCACCAAGTTTGAATTCAAAATCAAACGGCTGTCAGTCAACCAAAGTGGGCGGCGCCAATGATAGCCGTAGGCAACGTCCGAATCCTAAGAATAGTTCCTGCTGTAAGCACCCACCACCTGGAATACGTCATCCAGATGGCGTACGACCCCAACATTCCGGTCACTGGCGGCCACTGCCGCTGGAGCTGATACCTAACACCAACGTTCGTTGAGCACTGAGAAAGCACAGAGTTGACCGCTTTTTATATCCAGTGTTCATCTGAATTCTTCCTGCTACTTTTTGTCCGTTTTTATTTTTAATTTGTGAACATAATATTTTGTTTTGTTTTGTTTTATGATTTTAGTGTTGAGATGACCTTGAAAAGGAAATTTAAAATTGTTTTGAAAACATCAGGATCTACTTCTCAACCGCGACACACACACGAACATTCAGTTCAACCTTTTTGCAAACATAAATGGAATGCAGGCATTTAAAAAAAACACGAGCGTTACAGGTCTTGACGACTTCTGTCTATTCCCACAAATGACCCATGTAGGCGGTGCAAGCTGGATTTGGGAACCATGTCCGTATAAGAGATATCACACAGTTCGGCATGATGTCGCGTTTGTCTCTATCTTTACTCCATACAAATTTCCTTCTGTGTGCGTCGAGCTCCAGTGCGCTTTCTTTCTTCACAATGTATTCAGGTAGATTCCAGACTCCTCGGTGGTAAAGCATTGTCCAGAATCTTCTGTACAGGTCTTTTCTGTACAGATGATTTTTCCGGTGTGGTTCAACATTTTCCATCGGCCACCATCCTTGACGAAAGTCCTCATGCGTCACACAGGGCTGTGCAAAACAAAACGGACACCTTTCTCGTCCCTCCAGCGCGGGAATATAAAAAGGCGGGTCCGGGTTGGCTGCACATTCCGATATTTGTGAATAACTAGTCGATCCCGCAGAATCAGTATCAACAGAAATATCAAAGTCAACATCACTTTGCTGGAAAAATGCCTCCAACCTGTCTAATTCATCCGACGAAAGTTACACAGTCACAACGAATCTTTTTTTCTCAGCCATGATGAAAAACCTTTGTATGACCGAACGCTTGCTTCACGGCTTAGAATAACGGTTCCCTCCAAATTTTCTTCTCTTCGCCTGCAAGATTCGTCGACCAGCTGACCGTTTGGAAGAATCCAATTTGGATGGGTAAAGAAGCATCTCCATCATACCATGAATTGCACTTGCAAGGATGTCCAATGTAGGAGGCTCTACCCCACCCTTCACAATGGGATAACCCTTAGTGCCGGAAAACGATCAACCAACATGACATAGAGTTAAATATTCGCGCCAAATTCTTGACTAAGGACTTCCTAGTAAAATGTGTCTGGTCAACAGATTTAGCTCTGTAAACAGTAACTGAATTCAGGGGGTCCAGACGCATGCCAGCCCTGCCAAAGCATCTGCTGGCACTTTCTGTTACACAGTTGTGTCAACAAGATAACGGGACCTGCATGAGAAGAGTGTTGTGTACTGCAGAAGTAATCTCACAGTGTGAAGAACAATAATACACTCCCAAGTGTACATGATGCAATAATATTATAGCTGTACTTTAACCTATGTTATTACGTTTACATTCACTCCCCGGCATGTATTACTGTTCTGCATCAGTGCTACGCTTTTCCCGAGTAAAACAGAGAGAGAGAGAGAGAGAGAGAGAGAGAGAGAGAGAGAGAGAGAGAGAGAGAGAGAAGTGTGTGTGTGTCCAACAACCTTTCTTTTTTTTTTTTACCCTACTATTATTTTGAATTGACCTTTGATGTTGTACCGCATTTCCCGCCAGGATGTTTTTAACGTCATACGAGCACACACTATACGATTAAAAGTTTGTTTACAAGCTCACTGATTCAAACTCTTTTTTCTCTCTTTATTTATAGGTTATTGAAATGAAAGAAGGCATACGTGAGAACATGCGCGCGCATGTGTGTGTCAGTGTATGTTTGTGTGTGTGTGTGTGTGTGTGTGTGTGTGTGTGTGTGTTTTATCGCGAGAGAGAGTGAGAGATGGATTAATAAATTAGATGCACGCACACGCACACACACACACAGACACACACACACTACTACTGCTACTATTACGAGGAATGAATAAAATCGTCAGTCACACACACACTCACAAATCTTCAGTACTACCACCGAAACCCGTTATCCGTAGCGTATGGTTTCACGGCTGACGAGCGGGCACAGCGCAGCTGTGTTATCTTCTCACGCTTACTGACCGCTGTGGTCAAAAATAGACAGCTCTGGCAGTTGAGAGTAACGCGAGACCTGCCACTCAGCCACCAATCCCAGGAAAGAGGCTCCGCCTATACCCATGGGATTTCTGGCCTGTTGGACCTCGGCCTTTAAATGCCTCTGAATTCTGAGCTATGAATTTAACACGCTAAAGTTCAAGATTACCTTTGTGTTTTATAAAAACTGAATAAATGTTTTATGAATGGTAATAACTGTTTTATAACGAAAAGTGAGCTTTTGTCTTTTTACAAATCGTGCGAGCTTTTTGTCTTGTGAGCTTTAATATGTCTTGTGAGCTTTTGTCTTGTGACTGTGAGCTTTTGTCCTGTCACCGGATATATTCATAAAGTCTGAGAAGCTCTAATCTCAGTTGTTATTTCGACAAACACAATGGACATTTTCAAATTGCATACCTTGGGCTTGGGCTGAATGCATCGTCGCAGGAAGCCATTGCATGTTGGATAGCGTTCTTCTGAGCACGTGGTCAGCAAATGGTCAACGTGTTGGCAATAACTCAGTTCGAAAATTCATGGTCGTTTTTTGCAAGCTACTGTTGAAGGATTCTTCCGAGCTTGTTTTCAAACATTCGCACAAAAATGCCATATCTGACATTGACGACTCGGTAACCTGTGAGTGTGATCGCAAGTGAGCTAACAGTAAGCTTGCTGCCAGAGACTCTGGTACTGCCAACCATATATAATCTATGTGCCAACTCAGCAACTATGATGGCCCGCCAATTTGATCTAAAGCTAACGCTTTATTTAGTCAAAGAAACAGGGAAGTGAGCGCTTTAGGGAAGTGAGCGCTTTGAATAGAGACAACAACAACAACAACAAAAGTAGAGGAGGGCTCCATGCACCAGTATCATGGCATACAAGAAAACAAGAAGCTTTGTAGTGAACATACAACTTTCATAAATCTTTTCATTTAGTCGCATCGCTTTCAAACTATTCTCAAACAGTACGTCATTCTCAAACGGTCAAGACAGGTTGAGAAGCAACTGTTAAAAGCCGGACACCGGACCCGTTATCTATTTATATTTAACAATAATATTATAATTTCTATGTTCTAACGGAGTTATTTTTTTTTATAACTTTAACGACGAAAAGGGTAGACAAGCGTGTGCGGCTGTGAAATATACATGCGAGCAATTCTGTAGGTTGTTCCCCCTGAACAGGCTGAGTTGTAGCCTACTATGCAATATTTGTATATTCTGCAACCGTTTCCAAAAGCCTCGCTTGACATGATTACACACACACACGCACACACCGACACACACAGTGCATACACACCGGCATACACACATAAGGGTCAGTACATGCCGAAAGTTATCATTGGTAAGATCATGGTGGTTTTAGCCAAGACGTAATCTAGTCACAATCTTGCTTCGCAATATGACCAACGTCAATTTTTCGAGAGCGACTGATAATCCGACCTGGCGGGTTTGTCATTGCTACAGTATCTCTGTCCAAATAGACCAACAGATTGTATCCATTTTAATTTGTTCATCCATATTTTTTTTGTGTGGACAATATCATTATGGGAAGCATAATTTGGGTTATGACTGAATAAACTATGCCGAGATGTTAAACTAAATCCTGAATAACCTTTGCTGATATATATACGTATGTGTGTGTGTGTGTGTGTGTGTGTGTGAGTGTGTGTGTGTGTGTGTGTGTGTGTGTGTGTGTGTCACTAGTGTAATGTGTGTGGCCCGTGTAGAGCATTTCCAAGAAAACCACTGGACCGATCTTTATGAAACTTTGCAAAGGACTTGTTTTATTATTTTTTTATATAAACTTCTATGATGACGTTATATCCGGCTTTTAATAAAAGTTGAGGCTGCGCTGCCACGACCCCATTTGTTTTAATCAATTGATGCAGCGCGTTCAGTTTCACTGATCAGTCGACAGAAGTTGACTAAATGTATCAATTTCGCTTTACGCGACTTGTTTTATACTTAGTCAATGATTTTTTTTGTTTAATAATAATAATAATAATAATAAGAATAAGAACATTTATATAGCGCTAAATCAAAAACTTTCGTTAAAAAGGCTTGCTCTAAGCGCTTGACATCTAAACTAAAACGTCATTCACACTCTTTACAATGATGTACAAGAACTTCATGTCACACTCTTTCATTCAGTATAGCACCATTCACACAGTTGTTATTCTGTACAAGACAATAAGTTAGTCTAACATTTAGAATGTTCATAAGATGAAAACAAGAGAAAACCAGACTGATTAAAACAACTGCTTAGTGCTAACAAAGCATGAATCTTAATGATAACGTAATACATGTTTAACTGTTAAGACCATAAAAAAACCCACCTATATGCTAAAAATAACTTCGAACTTTTAAGAACTTCTCATAAGATACACAGCACATCTAGATAAACACCAGAATGATAAAACAAAAGGCAACTCGTTAAAACTATTAAATGCATCAATGTCTAAAACACGAAAGACTCAAATATAAGATACACAATTCTCTAGAATTGTTTATTAAAACTGAAACCGACCTGCTCAAAGTAAACCATACCCACCCCCTCCCTACCCACCCCCAACCCTCCTCCTACACTAAATACTAATTATTTCTACTCTTAACTTCCCAACTACACGTTATCCATAAACTATGCACAGGAACATGTGTGTCAGCATTATGTGGCACCGACATGACTTGTGCACATCTAGCTTACAGCTAAGGGTTAAAGTTAAAGGACTACTGCAGTGAAAAATTATATTTATAATAATTTAAAACAAAAGACAAAAATAACAAGCTGAATAGAGATGGAACCGTTACAGAACAGGATGGCAAAATGTTGCGACTTTAGGAGTTGTGTTTCTGGAAGAGGTGAGTTTTGAGTGCTCACTTGAATGACTGTACTGACTGAGAGTGGCGAATGTGAGAGGGGAGAGAGTTCCATTGAGTAGATGCGCAAAATGCAAAAGTGCGTTGTCCATATGCTTTTGATTTTGTGTGTGGGATGACTAGGGTGCGGCTATCAGAAGAGGAGCGGAGTTGTCTAGCAGGAGTGTATACAGTGAGAAGTTCAGAGAAATAAGCAGGAGACGAGGCAGAGAAGAAGTGAAAGCAGAGAGTGGACAGTTTGTATTCAATGCGGGCTTGGATGGGTAACCAGTGGAGTGTGCGGCGAAGTGGTGTGACATGATCTTTTTTTCGTGCTTTGAGGATCAGGCGTGCTGCAGAATTTTGAACTTTCTGTAGTTTGTGCAGGAGGTAGAGTGGACAGCCAGAGAGAAGAGAGTTACAGTACAGTCAAGTTTAGAAAGAACAAGAGAGCAAACTAGAGTGTTTGTAGTTTGAACGGACAGAGTATGGCGGATGGTTGCGATCTTGCGGAGTTCAAAGTATGCGGACCTACAGATGTTGGAGATGTGCTTGTTGAGTGTCATGTCTGAGGAGATGGTGAAGCCGAGGTTTCTATAGCTGAAGAAGAGAAAGAGATGTCGGTATTGCCTACTTGGACAGACGAAGGTTGAGAATTTGGGAACTTAGTGGACTTTTTCATGCACAGAAGTGCCTCTGTCTTATCATCATTTAGTTTTAACTTATTTTCTACCATCCATGACTTAACATCTAAGATACAGGTCTGAATGGTCTGGATGGTGGCATGTGTCTCAGCGAGGGAACTAGGCTTATACAACTGGGTATCATCAGCAAAAGACTGGTTTGAAACGGAATGATTTTGAATGAGGGCAGACAAGGGTTTGGTATACGATAATGAAGAGGACGGGGCCAAGTACAGAGCCTTGAGGGACACCGAAAACAAGGGGGGCTGGGGCTGATCTCTGGCCATCGACAAGCACAGCCTGAGTTCTATCCGTAAGGTAGGACTCAAACCATGCCAGCGCTGGACCAGAGATGCCATACAGGGTCTGGAGCCTGCTCAGCAGCGTGACATGATCTATTGTGTCAAACGCTGCCGAGAGGTCCAGTAGGGTGAGCACAGACACATCACCACCATCCAGAGCAGACAGAATGTCGTTGGTCACCTTGAGCAGGGCAGTCTCAGTACAGTGAGAAGGACGGTATGCTGACTGAGAATGCGAGATCAGATCATGAGTGTTCAAATACACTAACAGCTGCTTTAAAACTACTTTCTCAATGATCTTTGACAAAAATGAAAGGTTAGAAACAGGGCGGTAGTTCTTTAAGACATTTACATCGAGATTGGATTTCTTAAAGGCACAGTAAGCCTCCCGTAAACCATCACAGAGCTCCCCGAGCGTCTAAATACAGTACAAGCATACTTCCATTTGAACGCTCACCGAACGGGAACATCCTGGCTGCTTTCTGTCGAGCGTGAGACATTTTCCAAGAATTTATTTTCGTGGACTTGGCCCTGAAGAACAATGGCGCCTCGTTTTTGCGCTAGACCTAACTTTTAAAATCTAAATAATAAATTGACAGCTTGTTACACAAACATTCTTTAATCATAAAAGAATTCGTTTTTCATCAAGACAAGATCAGAACAATTCGAAGTTGTGAAAGTTTAAAAAAAGAAAAGCCCGGAAGCAGGGTCACGCAAGGGTCGTAGCAGACGACGGCCCGGTTTATCAGTGCAAATCGCCGTTCCTCTCAACAGTCAAAAGCCATCGCTAGAGTTCTTGTGAACCACAGCCGTTGTTTCGTGCATAAAAAACGTGCTATTGTAGATAAGCTCACGTCGAGTCGCATTCAAATGACTAACTATGACGACTGCATTGTGAAAAGGGGGAAAACTGGATCACACGGGTTCACAATGGCTCAGGGGTAAGATAAACCACGCAAAAATAAATTCTTTGAAAATTGTTCGCTCTTTACGGAGGGCACCTAGGATGTTCTCAATTGGTGAGTGTTTAAATGAAAGGGTGTTTGTACTGTGTGTAAAAGCCTGACCGTATCTGTGATGGTTTACGGGAGGCTTACTCTGCCTTTAAGGAGCGGTTTCACAAGTGCAGTTTTGAACAATGATGGAAAAACACCAGACAACAGGCTATCATTAACAATCTGGGTGAGAACAGGCAACAGAAGATCAACGTTTTCAACAAGTAATGGTGTGGGCAATGCATCAAGTGGACAAGTTGTAGGTTTGGATTTCAAAATAATCTCTCTAAGGTCCTTCTCACTGACTTTCTGGAATGCTAAAAACGTACAGGCAGGGGAAGCATCAACATGAGTGGGTGCAGCAGAATTAACAGCTAGCGTGTCAAGTTCTGATCTAATATCAGCAGAGACATAGATAGAAGAGATGCGAAGCGCTGTCTTCCCGCTTGCGTTATCCTCGCCTACAGCAGGGGCAAGTAATCCTCCCATGACTGGCGCCAAGCTGGCAATTGTTGTGTTTTTAAAGAGTTATAACTGTTTCATAGAAAATCATAGATAATAAAACATGCGAAATGTTGATTATTTGCACTCAAGAGAAACAGAAAATCACAAGAAGAAGATTATTGCATTATTTGGTGATTAGAAGATGAATCCTAAAGTAAGCAATTTCGCTCATTTCTCCTTAAAAACTTTTTATCCACACGCCAGTGTAAGTGCGAGAACCACTTGAGTGAGACTTATAAGCATCAAATTTAATTACAGCGCGTCAAAAATTATACAAACAGATTAATTTATACACCAGTAATGCATTTGCCAGTCAAGGGAAAGCAAAGTTTCGCACAAAAGAAAGTATTAGCACCCAAACATTGCCTCCAAGCACAATGGACTTAGAAACAATGGCCGCAAGAACCGAAGGAACCGTTTTTGACTCACTTCGGGAAGCCAATCCTCTCAAATGCGTTCGTGTGCACACTATTGAAACTACAGAATATGAATCAAGTTTACTTACCACTGATATCTCTCGTCTGAAGCTGGATATATCCAAAGAAATAAGACAGAAAAGCACTTCAAATCGGTGTCAGAGAGCAAGCGAACAACAACTTAGGACGGGATGGCGCGAGGTCACGCTGACCGAGCGCGGCCGTAGCCTAAGAGTTCACGCGAGCGGCCCTCGCTTCGCATCTCTGTATGTATGTCTCTGATATCAGCTACTTTCTGGATGAAAAAATCACTACTGTTTCAACTTGATCTTTTCAATTGCACGCACATTTGTACAACGGAAACGAAAAACAAGTCGCGTGAAGCGATATAAAACATTTAGTCAAGCTGTAGGCATCAAAGGAAAAGATTAATACCCAAAACCAGTCATCGCCGAGACTACTTATATTAAGATAGTCTCGACTAACACCCACACCCAAAGACCAAGAAGGGTCACGCTCGTCAGTCTCCGCCCGGCCATAGCTTGCGAACGCGCAGTACTTACTTAGAGGGCCCCAAAGGGTTTAAAATCGTGATCGTGATTGGCGTTTTTTGACCTTTCTGTGCCCGTGATTGCCGAAATTTCCATTTCTGTGATCGTGATGGGACTTTGCCCGTGATCCGGGATGACAACAAAATCAAGTCTCGTGATCGTGATCGTCATTTGTTTTCGTGATCGTGATGGGCATTATTGCAAAGCATTTTATTTTCAACGTACATTTTTCACAGCTGTATCACTCTATGATCCTCTATTCGTCAAGGAGCCAATCCCGATTGAAGGGAAGCAACAACACATTCAGAAATATGATTTTGACAGCGATTGCTTCCCTTTAAGAGAACCAATCACACAAAAAAAGAGATCCAATCAGAAGGCAAATTGCAAAAGTCTGCCAAACTTCATCCAATGGAAGGGCTTCGTGCAAAAGTTTTGAGTGCATTCAGTCAAATTCGAATTCGAAGATCAAAAATGGCGTGCAGCGGTACTGTCATCGAACTTCTGTTATATTTTGTGGATTCAAGCCAGACCAAAGCAGGCGGCGAGAATGCCTTCCTTGGTGGAAAGGTCAGGCTACGGGTCGGTCTTTCCGAAGACGAAATATCAAGGTATGTTGATCTATGTTGCTCTATGACTGTTCTGAATGTAGGCAAAGATCTTGAAATTTGTTCAAGATCTTTGAGTTTGAGTGAGATCATTGACATTGTCGACATTGCCACGTCCGGCTGTCACTCGCTCAGTGTGACCTCGACTGGCTCGAGATCGAGTCTGCGTGTAGCCAAAACCGAAACTATAAATGTGTTTTTCATCCCAGCGACGTGGACACGCTTGGCATAGATTCTAATTGTCGCTTCTTTGCATTAAGCTTGGATTTATTTTAGCGCCTGTAAACTTTAATATCAACAATGGGTTAAATTCAGAAACAATGGCGGGGAGACGTGCCAGTTTGGGTCACTTGATCCTCATGTCAAAGACGATCAAAGTCATGTTCGTTGGGGATTTTGTCAGGCATGCTACTTTTCCGGTAAGTGCCGGAAATCCGATAAAGCCGTTTCAAAATCCGGTAAAGTCAAATTTATTCCGGTGAAGTTGAAACATTTCCGCAAAAACGATCCGTGTGAATATCGCGCAATGCGACCGGGCGCCGGTCTCAATGAAGCCAGCGCACAGTAGTGTTGTTTTCACCAGTTTGGAGGTGTGTTGAATGGTGGTGGGGGGAGGCTAAAATGGGATTTTTAACAAGATCACAACACTATTACAGCCCTGAAAATGATGCCCAGAATGCACCAGATTGCACAGATTTTAACCGTTGTTTTTTTTAAATATCCGGGGGGGCATACCCCCGGACCCCCCTAGTTGGCTCGCCTGCTTCGCAGGCTCATGCTTGTGGCTTCGAGAGAGAGAGAGAGAGAGAGAGAGAGAGAGAGAGAGAGAGAGAGAGAGAGAGAGAGAGAGAACAATGAAAACAACATTCTTGTTACTGATTACAAATCATGATATGTATTTCTATGTGTGTATGAAAGAAAATTCAAAAAATATTAATAAAAAAGTGCAACAGTTCTCACTTTGTGTTGAATAAACAATAGATCCAGAGGAGCGAATGACTGTGTGGTTGTGTTTACTTTGACACGTGCTTTCTGTACAGTCATGCAACTTTTACCGTGACCGTGATTTGCCACTGGTGTTCGTGATCGTGAAAACAAAAATCAAGGTAACTGTGATCGTGAAAGCTAAAATTTCCCTTCCCGTGATCGTGATGATACCCCCCCTTTGGGGCCCTCTACTTAAAGCCATATGTACTCGATGACTATACACGCTAATTGCTTTACCAACAGCTGGAGACAGACTAAATTAAGTTCCCTGCAAAATATTGTGGTCTAGGACCCCTTAAATGTTGAGATATTTGAATTTTCATTTTGATCTGGATCGTCCTATTTATAGATTTGGCAACACATGTAACGTTGATTCAAGGGAGAGAACACCGCGGCTTTGTTGACATCCTCACTTTTTCAGAGGCTAGAACAAGCTGTAATGCATGTATTATGGTCCGCGCATGGTGACGTATCGTCATTATATGGTCTTATGGTGCGTTTGACATCGATTGTGGGCAAACTACACTTTGTAAACACGGGAGTGCGTTAGTATGCCTTTAACCTATTTTCTGTAATTCTGAGCACATTTTTAGATTAAACATGACATATGTATACGTTATTGGATTCAGGAGAAGATGAGGAATACGATGCAATCATTATAAATTCTGTCAGGGGAAATTCGATTTTAATGACAACTTTATTGAGCAAACTTATTAATTAATGTTTACACTATCAAGGTGAAATTCAATCCCATTGTCCGAACTTCGTCGTAGATTGATTGACCAAAATTTCAATCAATTTGATTAAGAAATGAGGGCGTGACAGTGCGACCTCAACTTTCACAACAAGCCGGATATGACGTCATCAAATACTTTTATCGAAGAACTGAAGAACAAAAATCTGCGGATATCATACCCAGGAACTCTCATGTCAAATTTAATAAAGATCGGTCCAGTAGTTTAGTCTGAATAGCTCTACACACACACACACGCACAGACAGACAGACAGACAGACACACACACACACACACACACACACACACACACACACACACACACACACACACACACACACACATACACCACGACCCTCGTCTTGATTCCCCCTCTATGTTAAAACATTTAGTCAAAACTTGACTAAATGTAAAAAGAACAAGAAATTCCTTCGAGGTAGGAAAAACACCCCCGTTGGTCAAAGGGAAATAACCATTCTCACTGCCACCAACTGAGAAGGTTATTTCCCTTTGACCATTAATATGTGCCGCTATAAGTCCTTGTAGAATCTTAATCCACCGATAACTCCCTAACCGTGTGTTTGACTGGTCCCAATGTTTGTAAGGACCGTCTCAGGAATGTATAGAACCTGTTCACCAAGTTTGGTGACGATCGGTCCGTTCATTCTTGAGATCTATATGCGAACACAAACACACACCCAAACAAATAAACAAACAAGCACATCGAGCGAAACCTATACACACCCCTATACCGGGGGTGTAACAAAAAAGGTTCCGCGGCAATAGCGGCCGGGTTGCGGCAATAACGGGTTGCGGCAATAACGGGCCGCGGCAATAGCGGGTGCCTCCCCAACAAACGTCAACAACGAGTTTCAGCACGATGATGATGATGATATAATATTTTAGTTAAATCGCTATGTTAAAACATTAATTCATCAATATTTGTACACGTGAACAAACGATTGAAAGTTTCAGCACGATAATGATAGTACAATATTTTAGTTTAATCACTCTGTTTAAACACTTATTCATCAAAATTTTTACACATGAGCAAACGCTTGAGATTTTCAGCACGATAATGATGATGATAAAATATTTCATTGTAGTCACTCTGTTAAAAAAAATGAATTCATCGATATTTGTACTCGTAAAAAAACACTTGAGATTTTCAGCACGATAATTACGATGATCAAATATTTTATTTTAGGCACCCTGTTAAAACATCAATTCATCGAGTACACGTAAAACAAACGCTTGAGATTTTCAGCACAATAATGCATAACATTTTTTTTTTAGGCACTCTGGCAAAACATTAAGTCAGCGACATTTGTCTGACTTCGAACGCCTGCGTTAAACGACCTTGACATCTGGTTGATTTATGAAACCAACAAAAAGGCCGAGGAGACACAGCCAGCAACTCCAACTGCAGAGAAGGTAAACTGTCTTTTTGCGAGTAGTCTTTTCAATTTCTGTGGTCTTGTGTCCATGTGTGCCAGTCAGAGTCGTAACGTGAAATGCACTTGTATATAACAGCTTTGGGATCGTTCCGATCTTATAACTCAGGGCCGTAGCAGCCCTACCGGCCACTCCGGCCATGGCCGGACCAGTTTTTTGTTAAAAAAAAAAAAAATCGTCTTCATAAGCTTCAGCGCTGTGTTAGGAGGAAGGAGGGGTCGTGACTTAGATCGCACAATGACAGCGTTAAGCGAGAAATTGTCACTAATAGTTGAGGAGAACATTTTGGTAACAAAGATTGGTGGAAGTTAGTAAATAAATTCATGACCAAGAAAGGCCTATCACAGTCAGAAATTCCACCAATTGACAATAACGGAATTATTTGTTATTCTGATGAGGAGAAAGCAGAAGTATTTAATACATTTTTTGTTAACCAATCTTGTGTTGATGATGAAGATGATCCTTTTCCAACCCTGTCAGAGCACCCAGGATCCGCTCCTCCACTTATTATTACTACTGACATGGTTTCTGGAATTATTAAATCCCTTGACCAAAACAAGGCAGTTGGTCCCGATCTTGTTCATAACAAGATTCTTAAAGCAGCCGTAGACGTTGTCTCTGATCCACTTTCAAAACTGTTTAGTAGATCATTAGCCGAAGGTAAATTTCCAAAGGCTTGGAAAGTGGCACATGTTACCCCAGTTTACAAGAAAGGCGAGAAGTCACTATGCACAAATTATCGCCCAATATCCTTATTAAGCTGTATCGGTAAAGTAATGGAAAAATGTATTCAAACTCATATGTTTACGTATTTGACAGATCATAATTTATTGACAGTATCTCAGTCAGGCTTTATTCCAGGTGACTCAACTGTCTTTCAACTTCTTGGTATATATGACGATTTGTGTCAATCTTTGGACAAGCAATGTACATCACAAGCAATATTTTTTGATATTTCCAAAGCGTTCGATAGAGTATGGCATCGTGGTCTGATTTATAAATTATACGCAATAGGTATAAGAGATATGTTATTCGAATGGATTAAAGATTATTTGTCTGAGAGAACTCAAGCTGTAGTTATAAAAGGTTGCATGTCAAATTACCGCTGTGTTCATTCTGGTGTCCCTCAAGGGTCAGTCTTGGGGCCACTTCTGTTTCTTGTTTATATTAATGACATTGTTGTTGATATTAAATCAATAATTAAATTATTTGCCGACGACACGAGTATGTACGTGTCCCTCGATAATACACTTGAACGCACTGAAATTTTGAATTCTGATGCACAACAGATAATGCAATGGGCAAAAAATTGGAAAGTTAATTTTAATCAGTCCAAAACTGAATTATTGACTGTCTCTACTAGAAGACAACCGGAAACATTGCCGCTAAAATTTGGCGAAGAGATATTAATTGAAACCACTGTTCATAAACATTTGGGCGTGTATCTGCAAAATGACTGCAAATGGAATCATCATGTACACTCTATAGTTGTTAAAGCTCGTATTTTAGTTGCATGTTTGCGTTCCTATAAATATCGGCTCAGTCGCAAGGCACTAGAAATGATGTATAAGGCTTTTATTCTTCCTCATTTTGACTATGCAGATGTAATATGGGATAATTGCTATGCAATGTTGGCAGTTGAACTTGAAAAAATGCACCTAGATGCTATTAGAACTATTATCGGAGCTGTTCGTGGAACAAGCCATCAAAAACTTTACAATGAGTCAGGTTTTACAACACTGCAAGAACGGCGCAGAAAACATAAATTGATCGTTTATTTTAAATTAGTTAATGGTCTAGCGCCAGTGTACTTACTTGATTACTTACCATCTCTCATTTCAGCAGTAAATCCGTACCACCGACGCAAACCATATGATAGGCAAATGTTTCGATGTAGAACTGAATTATATAAGCATTCCTTCTTTCCTTCTGCAACATCTTTATGGAATGAATTACCTGATCATATAAAACAAACGAATTCAATTGGTTGTTTTAAAAGATTTTTGTCCAGAGATGACCCTCTAATTCCCCCGTATGTCTACTCTAAAGTTCGAAAAGCAGAAATCATTCATTGTAAATTAAGATTAGAGATAAGCGATTTAAATGCAGATATGTTTAAAAGACATTTGACAAATGATGTTTTCTGCAGGTGTGGTTTTCATGTTGAAAATTGTGAACACTTTTTATTTGACTGTCCATTGTACACGAATGTTAGAGCAACCACTATTGATACTCTACCAGATAATAATAATATTACTGTTTTGTGTGCTATGTACGGTAATAGTGACAGGTCCTTGGCTGAAAACACAGCGCTGTTTTATCAGATTCAGAAATTTATATTAGACAGCAAACGTTTTTGTTAACACCATATGTTTAGTCATTTTGTTACTAGAGCATTGAATTGATCTATAGTGGATGCAATATCTCTCTCTCTCTCTCTCTCTCTCTCTCTCTCTCTCTCTCTCTCTCTCTATCTCTCTCTCTCTCTCTCTCTCTCTCTCTCTCTCTCTCTCTCTCTCTCTCTCCCCCTGCATCTGATTGTCCTCTGTGTCTCTATGTGTGTGTCTCTATGTGTGTGTGTGTGTGTGTGTGTGTGTGTGTGTTTGTGTGTGTGCACGTGTGTGTGTGCACGTGTGTGTGTGTGAGTGTGCGTTGTGTGTGTGTGAGATTTCCGTACCACTGTTGCTATAGTTATCGTTGTTGTTGTTTTTGTTTTCATTTGTTTAAATATCATGCATTTACAATATTGTCCGCCACATTACTCGTTTGTTTCTAAGAGCACATTTATAAGTTTATCTTGTTGTGCTCCCTTAATTACAATTTTCAATTACGGCTTTGTATTTATGCAACTGAATAAAACTGTTTAAACCAGGAGAACATAATGGCCAGGGACCGTACCTTTTTATTTTTTTTTATGGCCGAACCACTTTTAGGAGCTGTGCTACGGCACTGTAACTGACGAAATGAGCAATATTATTTTTTTTGGATCATGATCACGCGGTGTACTCCATTGTTGTAAATCGTATGCACAGACATGGACCAGACTGCAGTGATTGCGCTCTGCAAATCGTATGCACAGACATAGACCAGACTGCAGTGATTGCGCTCTGCCCACAGGCACACGATATTACTTACTTCAGTTTTACGAAAGTTACACGAGGGAAGGAAACCTGAAGGAAAAAGAGACTGAGTGAGGGGGGGGGGGGGGGTGTGGGTGGTGGGGGGCAGGCAGCCAGCAAGTTAGTAAACAAGCAAAGGAAGCAAGCAAGAGAAAAACATGTTTGTTTTGGTTTTTTTTGGTTTTTGATGTTGCTTTTATTCATTTATCCTTGTTGTTGTTGTTGTTGTTGTCGATGGGAGCTTAGTAATAAAGGTCGGTGAATTTCTGTTTAAAGAGGATCGCCAGCAGATATGGCATCGTACGAAGATCTGACAACGAACGTGTACACGTGGGGCAGTGTGTCTCTAGCCCTGGCCATGGCCCACGAGACAGGCATCACTCCCATCCTGTGTGAGGCCCAGGGGCCTCTCTCCTCGCACCAGCTGGCACAGCAAGGCAAACTCAAAGAACGGTCAGTACGAAAACCGCACTATGCGAACACTATGTGTGCTCCTTTTGCCAGTAGAAACGTACATTACTATGTCACAAAGTGTTCGAAATTTGGTACACATTTTTTTCTCATTGGAACACTTCTATTTGGAGTAGTGAGTTGCTGCCGAATCATGTTTTTTTTATTTTATTGAAATGTGTTGCTGCACGCGTGGATCATCGTACTGTATAATAGATAATGGTCCACTTATGGTTGCACAGTATTGGCGTTAACCGGTAATTACCGGAATTTTACCGGTTGAAATGAGAAAATACCGTAAAATAATTGGCTGCCGGTATAACCTACAGATTGATTGTTAGAACTACCGTTTTTTTCGCTGGTAAAACAACAAAACCAGTACTCTGAGTTGGACTCTTACTGGTTCCAATGACCAGCCTACCTTTTTTCTGGATAGTTTTCATCATAAAAGTTTGTGTACCAGTTTAAAAAAAATATATTAGCGCCATCACTGTTGCAGCTACGTGCGCGAGGTTGTGAACGCTCTGGCAGTGGCGGGGCTGGTCCAGCTGGAGGAGGGGACGGGGGGCAAGGACGGGGTGGAGGCTCGCTACCTGGTGCCAGACACACACAGGCACGCCCTGAAGGATGCAGGAAGCTCCTGTCTCGCCGTCTCTGATTGCGCCAGAAAGTTCTCGGCTGTCAAGGAGTGTTTTGACATTGACGGACCCAGTTGTGAGTGCTTTAATTAAACATAAATTTATTCGGGAAACATAGGTTGGCATGTAAATACAGTCGAACCAACAGGTGGTCCCTATGCAAAGGTCAATTATATAGGCGAAAAAACAAAGTCGTCGGAGATCCTTGGGTGCGGTCGTAATGGACAGGGGGTCGTCATCGAGAGGTGTTGGCCATGGCAGGTTTGAATTTACAATAAAAACTTTGTATCAAACAACAAGCTATGCTTATATCAAGTGTGGTTATATATTTACCTCTTGACAGAAAGTGTCTGGTACGGGTGCTGAAACAATCACAATACTGCGAATACCTTTATAGAAAGTGTCAGATAAAAATAAGGAACGTAATTATAACAAATAACCTAAACCAAGTTGTGACATGACTGGCCCGAGAGAGTGCATGGATGATTATTTTCATTGGACACTATCTCAGATAGTTAAAAATGTATTTTGGGCGATTGAGAAAGGAGAGGGGGGGGGGATGGGTGGAAAGGGGGAAATTCGAAAGGGGGAAATTCGAAAGGGGGAAGGTTTTGGAGTTGTTGGGATGAGGGAACTTGACTGGCCATGGCACAAAGCTCAGCAGGCACTGATAACAGATGTAGCTGTATTTGTTTTCTCAACCTCGTGGACAGCCAAAGGTTTTTTTATTTTGTTATGTGACGTTTTGGGGCTATTTGCATTTCTTTGCATGCATTTGCTTCAAATCAGTTGTGCCAGAAACCCCTGTAATGCTCCAATGATGGAACCCCAACATGAACGCTGCTCCTTGACCCCGCCAAGGACCATTGCGGCCCTGGGTTGAGGTGTACGAAGCGAAACTGGGTTCTACCCAACTAGGTGGCACACAGCCGCGGGGTCGGGTTGGTTGAAATTGAGATTTGTTAGGATTTCAACCAATCAGACCCCGCGCCTAGTTCCAATCCAGTTGGTTTGGACTGAGTTTTGCTTCGTGCACCTCAGCCAAGCCCCCCACCCCCACCCCCACCCCCCACCCCCCTCGGCGTTTGTTTTCCTGCCTGATTTTCTAGTTTACCAACTGTCAACCCTGATTGTGTGATGTGACTGTCACAGGTGTCCGCTACCAATCAGGCTTCTTTAACTTTCTGGATGAATGGCGGACGATGGGTCTTGACAACATGACTACGGCCGTCTTCAAAACTCCAGGCCTGAAAGAGAGCCTTGGTTAGTAGTGTTTCCTAAAGTAGATGTGAACTAGAAACTAAACTATTTTTTTCTTCTTAGCCACAGTGGGTTTGTTTGAATGTTGTTATTGCTGTTGCTGTTGCTGTTTGTTGTTTGTTGATGTTGTAATACCTCACGGCCAGGTTGCTTCAACTCTTTTTGTTTGTCTGTGGGTTTTTTTGGTCATTGTTTGTTTCGTTTTCTTTTCAAGGCGGAGAGGTTCTTTCTTCGTTCGTTGACTCTGACTGAATGTTACTGATGCTGCATCTGACAAAGGCACTCAGTTTTTGCAGTGTTCTAATTACAGAGAAAGGAATCCAGGCCGCAGAAGTTGGCTGCGGAACAGGCAGACTGGTACGACACCTGGCGG